>NW_026872577.1:0-13542 GCF_032173495.1 Musca vetustissima
CTAGTGTGGTAATAGATTACTAAATAATCTGTAAATATTTTATATTTTTTTGTAACTCCCACATCCAAGTACATACGACAATATAATTGGAATCAATTTAAAGGTGACCACTACTCTTGGATGTACTATCACTTTTTTTTGGTCTATGTCCTTCAGGGGTAAATATATACGCCATATAATACAATTTTTTTAATTTTTCACACAAAAGTCAGGGTCCATTTGACCCGTAAATATTGATCAATCCTTATCAAAACAGTCATGCTTATTCTTTGACCCGATCCCCTTCTCCATGTAATATTTCGCGATGTTTGAGTTATAATTTCGGCCTCTGTAGCGACCAGAAAAACCGACAAAAATTAAGTATTTGGTCCATTTAATCCCCTAAATATTAACCGATCTTTATCAAAAACAATAGGGGTCTTCATTGGTCAGAACCCTTCCTACATGCATGTAAAGATTGGACAATAACTGTGACCTGTATCGTGTTTGAAAATTATAATGGGCAGACGGACGGACACACATGTCTAGTTCGACTCAGGGTATTGAATTAGAATGACGTGTCTCAAGGTTTGTTAAATCGGTTAAGATTTATATATAATTCCCATATTGTTTACCGAATGAAATTAAATTTTGGACAGCGCACTTTGCTGCAGCATACCAAAGTCACGTTAGCTTTAATCGATCCAGATTCGCACACGATCCTTCTTGATTTCATACAAATAGTAATTTTTCATAGATTTCACAATAGTATGTGTAAGGGGTTAATTTAAATTGGTCCAAATATCTATGTATATTACATATGTAATTTCGTCCGATTTCATTATTTTCTATCGGCATTACATTATACATACGACCAGATCTTGTGGTGAAGGACTCCAGCTCTTCTTAGAAATGTATTTTTAAAATCCACGCCTTCAAAGCTAATTTCAGGTATCTTGACCTTTTGATTTTATACCAGTAAGGACTAAAGTTGGACGTGACCGACTTGGTGCACCATTTAATGAAATCGACAGAAAAAATATATAGGAACTATATCAAAATCCGTGCCGGTATTCAAAATCAAATTTGTATCGAAATCAAATTCAATAGGGTTCAAATATATTAGCTATGACAAATCTCATCTCCAGTACGATGGTCTGCTTGTCCATAGAAAATAATTTTATATTAGGTTGTCCCATAAGTTTCTTTCCTTTTCATACCGATTTGCATATCCCATCTCGATTAAATGGCTATGTACCATGGTCTTGGGAATGTTAGTGTCTTCCACTATCTCGCGCACACTATATTGCCGATTTTCAGCGAGCACAGTCTTGATAAGATCCGCATCAGTCGTTACTGGGCGGTCGCTGCGGTCTTCATCTTGCAAATCAAAATTGCCGGCTTTAAATGTCTTAAACCTATTGCGGTCGCATTACCACTCCCGTAAACGGTGCAAATCTTGTCTGCACAATTTCCTTTTTTAAAGCAATGAAGCATACCATGCCACAAATGCTTCTTTTGGTTCTCCATATTGAACGAGGCAGAACAAATTTTAAAAGAGGCATTGCCCCCAACGAAACTTACTTTGAAAGAGCTCTGGGACGACTGAAACCGATGCCATAAACGGCTAAGAGATAAGCCTGCCTGTTTATATAAGCATAGCCTGTCAGACACATTCGTAGCGTGGTGCGGAAGAAACTTATGGGACAACCTAATATGTTTAAAATATTTACTGACACCATCGGACTTATTTTGTTATTACCTCATGGTGGGAAATATTGTTCATCTAAGATATATTCTCATATGCTTCCTTACCTACCCCACATTATAATGCCAACAATGCAACAATATTCTTTTCGTTTCTACAAAAAAATTTCAATAGATCCCTAGCAACATTTCATTGTGGCACAATAGGTTTTCCATAATTTCACAAAAAAGCTCTTAATTATTTTTATACCCTTCACCACTCTGTGGTACAGGGTATTATGTCTTTGTGCATATGTTTGTAACAGGCAAAAGGAAACGAGATAGACACATGGTTCCTTTTGAGAATATGCATAGAATCACTTTCTGAGTCGATTTATACATGTCCGTCCGTCCGTCCGTCCGTCTGTCCGTCTGTCCGTCCGTCTGTCCGTCTGTAGATGTTAAATTGTAAACAAAGTACAGGTCGCATTTATGATCCGATTTGAATGAAATTTGGCACAGGTCACTTATTTGGACACCAAAGTCGCTATATATCTTTCGATTTGCACGAAATTTGGCATAACGTACTGAATTGAGCCTAGAAAGATGTCTGCCAAGTTTCAAGAAAATCGGTCCAGATTTCTATATAGCTCCCATATATAGTTTCGTCCGATTTCATGTAAATGATGCACCAAAGTCGCTATATATCTTTCGATTTGCACGAAATTTGGCATAACGTACTGAATTGAGCCTAGAATGATGTCTGCCAAGTTTCGAGAAAATCGGTCCAGATTTAGATATAGCTCCCATATATAGTTTCGTCCAATTTCATGTACATGGAACACCAAAGTCGCTATATATCTTTCGATTTGCACGAAATTTTGCATAACGTACTGAATTGAGTCTACAATGATGTCTGCCAAGTTTCGTGAAAATCGGTCAAGATTTAGATATAGCTCCCATATATAGTTTCGTCCGATTTCATGTAAATGGTGCACCAAAGTCCCTATATATCTTTCGATTTGCACGAAATTTGGCATAACGTACTGAATTGAGCCTAGAAAGATGTCTGCCAAATTTCGAGCAAATCGGTCCAGATTTAGATATAGCTCCCATATATAGTTTCGTCCGATTTCATGTAAATGATGCACCAAAGTCGCAATATATCTTTCGATTTGCACGAAATTTGGCATAACGTACTCAATTGAGCCTAGAGCGATGTCTGCCTTTTTTCGTGAAAATCGGTCCAGATTTAGATATAGCTCCCATATATAGTTTCGTCCGATTTCATGTAAATGGTGCACCAAAGTCGCTAAATATCTTTCTATTTGCAAGAAATTTGGCATAACGTACTGAATTGAGTCTAGAATGAATGTCTGCCAAGTTTCGAGAAAACCGGTCCAGATTTCTATATAGCTCCCATATATAGTTTCGTCCGATTTCATGTATATGGTTCACCCCTCTATATAGATTTGTAATAGTCCTGTTTAATATACCCATAGTGGTGAAGGGTATCATATAGTCGGCCCGTCCGACTTTACTACTTTCCTTACTGGTTATGTGAAATTTTCATTTCACAGCATGAGTCCAATTCCGAGCAAGAAAATAAAACATTTTCCAAAATGTTATCTATTTCCTAGAAAACAATATGGAAAACAGAAGCCACAAATTATCACATAATAGGAAAGTTTTAATTAAATGATTTTCAGTTATAGTTTTTGCCAATTGTGTTGAGGGTGTACGCCATGCATACCTTAGATAGCTTCGATGCGACTTGCCCCATGTAGCAAAGAACCCACAATTGAAAACAAGTGGTTACTTTACTCCATCCTAGTCACCCCTACTAGAAAGGAGTAACGTTAAAATTATGGTAAAAAGTTTTTGTGATGCGTTTTTATTATTGTTCGTCGTTTTGCCTACGTCCACCTCCGTTTTTGGGTATTTGTTTTTATCAAAAGTTTTAAATGTTTTTAAAGCTATGCGTTCATAAAGTGTGGGAATTTATGAATTATAAACTATGCCAACTGCTATAACAGTGAAGCACCTACTCGGGCTCTTTCTTTTTTGTCTCTTGCCTCTTTCCCTTATCGCAAAACTGACTCCTTTTGCAAACAAGAACAGCATAATTTTTGCATTAACACAGATAAAGTTTTTGGTTACCCAGGATGTTTCTCAAGAAAAGTGAAACCCTTGCCCAACCAAATAACAACAAAACAAGGTCCAACACTATTTTCCTGTCAAGGGGAAACTATGAAACCAACATCAAGTCTCACAGTCAGCCATGTGAAAAACTTCAAAACGCCTTTTACACGAATTTGATAGATAAATAGTTACTCCTTGAAACATGATCCTACCGCAGCAAAAACAGACGAAACACCCCTTTTTGGTCATAATAATGGCAACGCCAAATAGCAGATTTTTATTTGAAATTGAATGAAGGGGATAACACTAAGAGGGCATACCTAACCTGGGAATGATAGAAACGAAAAAATATTGTGACCATAAAGCGACCTAATAAAGTTTATTTAATACAAGCAGTAATTCTAAGCCAAATACTTTTTAAAAGTTATAAATGACAAGGACAAAAGCAAGGAAAACAACAGCAACTCTTCCTTGGTAAAATCATCAACAACCTAACCCAGCAAACCACAGCCAACGATGAGCAACAAAGGACATACCGACAATAACAAAAAACTAACAAGGACATTCTAGATAGGCATTGGTAAAAGTCATACCAACAAAAACAAAAAACTCACAAACTACAACATATAACAGCTAGAGCAGCACATGTCCAACAGCAATACAGATACAAGTCTCGAATTTGGCAACAAAAACCGACACTACCTAACACACGAACGACAATCACTAAAAGCAGTTGACACTCTCGAGCAAAAACGTCTGTTAGCAATAATTTTTGAAAAACGAACAACAAACAAATGGTCACACACACACACACACACACATCCACACGAAAACATTTATAGGTCCACACAGATACATTAATGTGGCACGATAACGGTAAAAACTCCTTAAAGCGTAAAAACATACCAAGAAACACAAATGAATAACAGTAAACTTATACGTAGGTATGTACATAAATGTGTGTATGTTTGTATATCCTCGTCCTAGTCCGAAAAAGGAAGAGATATGTTTTTTTTCGGGTCGTTAGAAATGACAACACTGCACTTACACAAACGATGGGTTTGGTTTGTTAAATTAAGAGGACTTGTTTGACCTGAGGAAAACAATTTATTTAACACATAATTATTATAAAGATTTATCAATAACAAAGAAGCGAAATTTGGTAAAAAACAAGAAATTTTTGTGGCTAACTGCCGATTTTATAAATTGAAAACAAAACCCCCTATCTATCAAATAGAAAATTTAATGGAGATATAAAAATGGGATTTTTAATTTAATGGAATTTTAATTTCGCTGTAAAAAATGAATAAAATGAAAATCCAAATATTCGATTTATAATTTTACATTTCGGTTTCTAAAAGTCAAAGAACCTAGACGTATTTTCCGATATAAGTTCCACATTTAAGTTTTTCAATGGATAATAAACCCACTACGTATAATTCGCAGTGTGGGCCAAGGTTTTAATATTTAGGTGTTCCGATAGATAAGAAGAAGATAATACCCACTGTTTGTTTGTATCTGGCAAAAGGAATGGTTTCTTTTGAGAATATGCATAGAATCACTTTCTGAGTCGATCTATGCATGTCCGTCTGTCCGTCCATGAATTTTGTGAACAAAGTACAGATCGCATTTATGATCCGATTGGGATGAAATTTTGCACATGTCACTTATTTGGCCCAAGGACGAACCCTATTGAAATTGGTTCGGTTTAGATTTAGATATAGCTCCCATATATATCTTCGTCCAATTTTACCTAAATAGTACACCAAACACCCAATTTTTGTCCGATTGAAACAAAATTATGCACAGCATATTGAAATGATTAATATACATTCCTATTTAGGAGTAGTCCCCTTATAACCCCCTTTCTATACCCTCAACCATAGTGTGGTGTTTTTCCGTTTGTAAATCATCGAAATAAACATTTCAGACCCTATAAAGTATATACTATTGATCAGCGTAAAATTCTATGACAATTTAGGCATGTCCGTCTGCCCGTCCGTCTGTTGTAATCACTCTAGCCTCTAAACGAATAGAGATACATCGCCAAAATTTAAGATAGAGTCGTCTTTTGTCTGCAGCAAGTCAAGTTCGAAGATGGGATATATCGGTCCACGTTTAGGCATAGCTTTCATATTGAGCGCATTTTCCAACCGAATTCGCTGAAATTTATTACATTGGGTTCCTATTGGGTACCAAATTTCTCCACTAAAAATTATAAACATAGATGCACTTTTTCAGGAAGCCCCCATATAACGACACCCCCAATAATTTTAGTTTTTTGTGGTTTTATCCGCACTTTCCGACCAATTTGGCTGTAATTTAGTACTGTGAGTTCGTATTGAGTAGCAAATCTATCCACGAAAAATTATAAATAAAGGTCAAATATATCGGATAGCCCCCCCATAGGAGGGTAGCAACAAATCCCCCCCCCCCCCAAAAATTATTAATTTTCGCCCCCTTTTAGACGAAGTCCCTATATAACCCCCCTTTTTATACCCTCCACCATAGTATGCAAGGTACATATATTTTGTCATTCCGTTTGTAGCTCATCGAAATATTCATTTCCGATCCTATTAATTATATATATTCTTGATCAGGGTGAAATTCTAAGACGATTGAGACAACATTTTGCCAGAGAACTGACCAGATTGATGTATGCGAAGTTTTGTTGAAATCGGTTTAGATTTAGATATAGCTCCCGAAAGTCCGATTTTATGCAGATATAGCTCCAATATATAGTTTCGTCAGATTTTATGTAAATGGTGCACCATACTGTCATGGTCTGCCCGATTGAGACAGAATTTTGCATACCGTGTTCAAGTTACGACAATTTGACATCCGTGAAATTTTGTTGAAATAGATTCAGATTTATATTTGGTTTGAAATCGGTTCAGATTTAAATAAAGCTTACTAGGACTAAAGTAGTTAGTTGAAATATCTATGTACTTCACGCAGTTAATTTCGTCCGATTCCATTTCAATGGCCTCCGAAGATGCGAGCATATCTTATATGTATCCAAAGTGGTGAAGGGTCTTACTTATTTACTGGTTTTCAATATGGATTAGGCTGAGGGCTGAAATACCTGCGGATATTTTCTAACTAGTTTTGTATTGGATCATGCCACAATTTGTACTCAGGAGCAAATATGATTCGCCGCTTACCGAATTCAATATGACGTTATTTTTTGAATTTTAAAACAAACCCCGAGCTATTTAAAATTTATGACACGCAATGAAAATAATCTTACTCATTTTAAGTCTAATAATAAAAATTGTCTTTCAAAATATTTCAGTCTGTTACATGAATTGATGTTTCCTTATGGTACATTCCCCTTTTTCTGAATATTCGTTTCTAACGTGAAATCATAACCAATGATGTCTACTAAAATTCCTGTCTCTACCAACAATTCCTTTCTCCATTTAAAACATTTTCCATACCTTTCACCCAAAGGTCATTGATTGCATATAGTGTGATTGTGAATTTAAACAATAACTTACACACACCAAAACTCTGACTGTGACAGCAAGAAACGTGATTACATTGTGAATGTACCTGAATAGGAGTTAGAATGCGAAACGCCAAAGAATTGCTTCATTGAAAGGAAAAGGAATTTCTTAATAAAGTGTGCTTTCAAGTGAGGTTTTCTTTTTTCACTACTGTACTGCACTGCACAGCGTCTGTCTATATTGAACATCCTTCCAACCCAAATACCATTAAGATGGCCATAGTTTGATGAAGAACAACAACTACTGCGATTGCAATTGCATTTTAGTGTTTCCAATATAAGGGACCTTGGAATGTTTGAGGACATACATTTTTTATTGACTGGCTAGTAGTAGTATGTATGGCATGACATTCAAATATAGCTAATGGCAAATATGACTTGAGTGGCTTTGGGCACTGAATTTTTTTCGAAATTCGAACATTAAAATTAATTCTAAGAATAAGTGGAAGACCTCAACATAAAATATGTTCAATACCTTTAAACGATTTCATGTACCAACTATGAAACGGCACATACATTGTATTATATTTACCAATTATCTAGAATGTTTCGCATTGTAGGCGAAATACATCGGTTGTGTTGCTGAATATTTCCGACAATATGATAGCCTTCACCATTTTGGGTATATTCTACATATGTATCCTAACAGACGTCGCTTTTTCGAAGGAACACTGGCGTGAAATTGTACGAACTTCAATATGTGATCTTCATCTATAAGTAAACCGACTAAGCTATGCTATATCTAAATCTGAACCGATTTCTAAGAAACTTACCAGAGATCAATTTATCTTCAGTACGTTGTGCCAATCACCATTTACTTACCTTAACATAAAATCGGACGAATATATATATAGGAGCTATATCTAAATTTGAACCGATTTTCGCGAAACTAATCACACATCATTCTGGATTTTTATTAATTAAAATCGGACGAAAATATATATGGGAGCTATATCTAAATCTGAACCGATTTTCACGAATCTTCTATGGTCAATTCAGTACGCTTTGCAAAATTTCGTGCAAATCGAAAAATATATAGGGTCTTTGGTACACCATTTACATTAAATCGGACGACAATATATATGGGAGCTATATCTAAACTTGGACCGATTTTCAGGAAACTTTACACACATCATTCTTGAACTAATTCAGTACGCTGTGCAAAATTTCGAGCAAATCGAAAGATATATAGGGACTTTGGTACACCATTTACATTAAATCTGACGTAAATATATATGGGAGCTAAATATAAATCTTGACCGATTTTCAAGAAAGTTTACACACATCATTCTTGATCTAACTCATTACGCTATGCCAAATTTCGAGCAAATCGAATGATATATAGGGACTTTGGTACACCATCTACATTAAATCGGACGAAAATATACATGGGAGCTATATCTATATCTGAACCGATTTTTCCAATTTCAATAGGGTTCGTCCTTGGGACAAATAAGTGACCTATGCCAAATTTCATCCAATTGGGATCATAAATGCGACCTGTACTTTGTTTACAATTTAACATGGATGGACAGACAGACGGACGGACATGCAAAAATCGACTTAAAATGTTATTCTATGCATATTCTCAAAAGGAACCATGTGTCTATCTCGTTTCCTTTTGCCTGTTACAAACAAACGCCTTAAATATCCTTAAAAGTGACACATATATATATTGAAGTAATTTGAATTTGTGATATTTATGCCTTTCTCGAACCTATGCTAAATTTCATTTCATTCGGGAAAGTTTAGAGTCGTTTGCGTGCATTGGGACAAATCGATGTAAATGGATTTAGATCAAACTTGATAAACGCTATTGGGTAGTCCGCACTCTTCAAAATTGAATCCCAATCAGACACCCGTTTTAAATGGATATGGATGCTGTTTCTTTTTAAACACACCAATTTAAAATAACCACAATTTACATAAAATCGGGCGAAACTATATATGGTAGGTATATAAAAATCTGAACCGATTTTTAAGAATCCTAACACACATCATTCTAGACTCAATTCAGTACCCTATGTCAAATTTCGTGCGCCATTTCTGTTAAATTTAACGAAAATATATATGGGAACTATATTTAAATCTGAACCGATTTTCACGAAATTTGCACGCATCGTTGTAGACTTAATTTCGAATGCTGTGCCTAATTTCCTGCAAATCGAAATATGTATAGGGACTTTGATGCACCATTTACCTTAAATCGGACGAAATAATATATAAGAGCTATATCTAAATCTGAACCGATTTTCCCCAATAGGGTTTGTCCTTGGGCCAAGCAAATGAGATGTACTATATTTCATCCAGATCGGATTATAAATGCGACCTCTACTTTGTTGACAATTTAACACCAAATAAAGTCGCCATACTTAAGGGTGGTTAAAATCAAGAACTATTCAAACTTCGTACCAGGGTCCGATAGAGAAAATATATGGGGAATCTTGACACGTCGTGTCTATGCAGACACGACGCAAATAACAAACTGTATTTAAACCCAAAGGAGGATTTGCGATAAAATTTTATAGACTGTATGATGGATAGAATTTTTGAACTTATTCAAAATAAGAGAGGGCCTACCCAAATCATAATTATATTTAGCCCTAATCGGTAATGATAATTTTCAACAGTCGTTAGGTTTTACAATTGCCACCCACGACTGGTTATGCGACAATGATCGAACAATTTGTTAATGACCTCATAAAGACTATTAGTTTTTATGGGGCCACACAATCATTTGAAGTTTTTTATTATTATTATTTTTTTCAATAAATTCAGACCACAAATCCAGTTTAAATTGTGTGTGTGTTTTCGAAATTTTTGAGTTGAATATACAAACATTTTATAATTCAATTATCGTTAACATTAAGTGTTTATTATAAATAAATCAAAGAACAAAAGGTGAAAACACCTGAATTAAATAAAATTTGGTTATATAAAGTAATTGTAACTATTTTCGACGATTTTGTACACCTGTGAGTAAAAAATCACATAAACAAAGAAATAAAATATAAGTGTTAAAGACTAGACATTTATAGATTTGATAGGCTATACAGTAGTTGGAAAATATTTTAATCAACTAGTTGCAATTTATTTGAAGTTTTCATTGGATGTATTCAAGGGAAGCTCCGAAGATTCTAATTGTGACCTACAAGTAATATTTTTTTCGATTTATACCATTTATAGCATAACAAATCCCATCCCTAAAGTTATTGGTCGTATGTGTACAGTATCCTGTCGATACAAAAGACTTGGGACCATTGACATACAATTTGTTGTGCTATGCGTATAAAATGGGATAGTATATTTGTAAAAATAATCTCTATTTATTTAGCTTACCGATTAATTGCAACTAAATTCCTATACTATTATGCGACTCAAATAAAATAGTAAAAGCTACACACAATAACCCTAATGACATATTACTATTATCTATTCATGTTGTCGTAATGAAATTATGGCCAACATAAAACGAAGATAAATTTTCATTAATTAATTTATTACTGAATGGAAACATTCATTTCTTGCTGTTGTTGAAATACGGTAGGAATTAAATAAAATAATAAAATTGCAGTCCAATAAAAGGATAATATAATAAAGTAGTTAATAATGTAAGGTACTTATATGTGTGTAACGTTGCATTATCAATATAAAGTTTTTCATAGCAATATATTTAAATGTAACTCCCAACCGTATCATATTTTCAAATGTATGTAACACATCTTAGTGTATGAGATAACCAGCATAACTCATACGTAGAGGTGGACAGTGGGTAAATACCAACTCTACTCATACGTCGTCTGAGAACCACAGAGACGTATGAGTATCATCATCATTATGTATACGCAACCTTTCAACTTATATTTTAATTGATCCCCCAACAAAATTATATGAAAGTTTAAATTCAAATTAGAACTCACACATACATCGATAATTGACGATGTACTTTTAATTGGTTTATTTGAAACGTTTACATTAAAATGCAATCATATTTCATGAAATGTAAAACTCAATTATGCTTCACACAAAACCATGTATACATATGGACAATAGATTCATCATAGAGATAAAGTCAAAGCTATTCATGCTACCATAGCAGAAAGAAGAAGAAACATTCTTTTTATACCCTTCACCACACTGTGGTACAGGGTATTATGTCTTTGTGCATATGTTTGTAACAGGCAAAAATAATCGAGATAGACCCATGGTTCCTTTTGAGAATATGCATAGAATCACTTTCTAAGTCGATTTATGCATGTCCGTCCGTCCGTCCGTCCGTCTGTCCGTCCTTCTGTCTGTCCATGTTAAATTGTAAACAAAGTACAGGTCGCATTTATGATCCGAATTGGATGAAATTTGGCATAGGTCACTTATTCGGCCCAAGGACGAACCCTATTGAAATTGGGAAAAATCGGATCAGATTTAGATATAGCTCCCATATATATATTTAACCGATTTAATGTAAACGGTCCCTATATATCTTTCGATTTGCACGAAATTTGGTACAGCCTAATCATTTAGGTCTGGAATGATATCTGCCAAGTTTCGTGAAAATCGGTCCAGATTTAGATATAGCTCCCATACATAGTTTCGTCCGATTTCATGTAAATGGTGCCCCAAAGTCCCTATGTATCTTTCGATTTGGACGAAATTTGGCATAACGTACTGAATTGAGCCTAGAATGATGTCTGCCAAGTTTCGAGAAAATCGGTCCAGATTTAGATATAGCTCCCATATATAGTTTCGTCCGATTTTCAAGAATGTTTACACACATCATTCTTGATCTAACTCATTACGCTATGCCAAATTTCGAGCAAATCGAATGATATATATGGACTTTGGTACACCATCTACATTAAATCGGACGAAAATATACATGGGAACTATATCTAAATCTGAACCGATTTTTCCCAATTTCAATAGGGTTCGTCCTTGGGACAAATAAGTGATATAGCTCCCATACATAGTTTCGTCCGATTTCATGTAAATGGTGCCCCAAAGTCCCTACATATCCTTCGATTTGCAAAGAAATTTGGCATAACGTACTGAATTGAGCCTAGAATGATGTCTGCCAAGTTTCGAGAAAATCGGTCCAGATTTAGATATAGCTCCCATATATAGTTTCGTCCGATTTCATGTAAATGGTGCACCAAAGTCCCTATATATCCTTCGATTTGCACGAAATTTGGTACAGCCTAATCATTTAGGTCTAGAATGATGTCTGCCAAGTTTCGTGAAAATCGGTCCAGATTTAGATATAGCTCCCATATATAGTTTCGTCCGATTACGTACTGAATTGAGCCTAGAGTGATGTCTGACAAGTTTCGAGAAAATCGGTCCAGATTTAGCTCCCATATATAGTTTCGTCCGATTTCATGTATATGGTGCCCAAAAGTCCCTATATATCTTTCGATTTATACGAAATTTGGTACAGCCTAATCATTTAGGTGTAGAATGATATCTGCCAAGTTTCGTGAAAATCGGTCCAGATTTAGATATAGCTCCCATACATAGTTTCGTCCGATTTCATGTAAATGGTGCACCAAAGTCCCTATATATAGAATGATGTCTGCCAACTTTCGAGAAAATCGGTCCAGATTTAGATATAGCTCCCATATATAGTTTCGTCCGATTTCATGTAAATGGTGCACCATAAGTCCCCATATATCCTTCGATGGCATAACGTAGTTAATTGAGCCTAGAATGATGTCTGCCAAGTTTCATGAAAATCGGTCCTGATTTAGATATATCTCCCATATATAGTTTCGTCCGATTTCATGTAAATGGTGCCCCAGTGTCCCAATATATCTTTCGATTTGCACGAAATTTGGTACAGCCTAATCATTTAGATCTAGAATGATGTCTGCCAAGTTTCGTGAAAATCGGTCCAGATTGATTTAAAGTAAGTGACGCACCATATATATTTTCGCCTTATTTCAAGTAAATTTGGCATCAAACTCCTCATGTTAGTCAGATTGACATTAAAGTTTGCACATCGTACAAAATTGGGCATTAAATTATATAGTTGCGTTTTCTAGAAGTACAGACATAGCCTAACGCATGACTTATTTATATTTGTTTGAAGTCGATTTACATACTTTGTACAGTTTAGTGAACTGTACGTCATTTTGGAGTCAGGTAGTCAAATGGAAATAGTTGTTTTCTAAGATTCTATTTATAATGTAGATCATAAAATATGCTATTTATGACTCTCACGCATGGTGTGT
>NW_026872578.1:0-133356 GCF_032173495.1 Musca vetustissima
AACCAATGTGGCATAGTAAAAGTAAGTAACTCACCTGTTATAGATTCCGATCCATATAATGTAATTTATTTTTGATGACTTATTTCAGAATCCGATCTCTTCATTGGTTTACTGGCATTTACGGCATGTCTGGTGGGTCCTTTAAGTGTTGGTGTATTTGTGGCAATTACCATCAATATTTTGTACATTCTATATCAATCGGCCAGACCTGAAATAAATGTAGATTTGGTTAAGGTAAAGTACTTACAAATTTTACTTTCATTACCTCTCTCACACTCTCCTCCTCTCTTCCTTTTACCTTACAGACCTCCACGGGCAAGCAGTTTTTAAAAATCACTCCCGATCGTTGCCTTATATTTCCCTCAGTCGAATTTGTCCGCAACAAAATTGTAAAATCGGGACAAAAATACACCATTCCTGTAGTATTCGATTGCACGTTTATATATGCTGCCGATTTCACCACTGCCAAGGCCATAGAATTAATAATACAAGATTTCAATAGAAGAAATCAAAAATTAATATTTTTCAATTTACGTCCACGTCTCTTGAAAGTGTTCAAAACTTTAAAATCTCAATTTGTATTATGTTATTCGTTGAATTGTATTGAGAAATTGTTGGACGATCAATCGAATGGATTAACAGCAGTGAACGGTGTTAATGTTCATGAAGTCACCGAACTGTAAATATATACAACAAATGGGTTCAAAATTAAATTGGTGTGTCTAAAAGTATGCAATAGTATTAGTAATTTATTATTAAATAGCATGAAAGCTCTGAATAAAATGCTTAACAGTTTTCGTATGAAATTTTTATTAAATAATATTAATGTTAAATGTTTTTTATGTTGGAAAATACTTTACAGAATTAGTTTTTAATCCTATGCTATAAAGTGTCAAAATCTCATTTTTGATTTACATTTGACAAATTTAATAGCGACAATTTTAATTGGTATGTTAGATGGGAAGGATAGATCTCAAATCTCTCAGCAAACTAAATAATTATGCAATTGAAATTATCTAATGTAAATCAGGACAAATTATTAATATGTTAGCCGTCATAAATTACGATGGATGGGTGTTTAAATTTAAGGTGGCTGCAAATTTGCAACAAAAGTAACTACGTTAACATGTGCTATCCTTAGCAGTAACAAAGAAATTAAGTTCTAAAACAATATATTTACAAATTTTTTCAATATCGAATCTTTAATTTTAAAACATAAATATTTTTTAATAATCAACTAACTGGATTAACCCGGATAACGCCAACCCGGATAACGCCAACGCTGACTCAGGTGTCGCGAGTACCTGCTTCGTGTTCACCACCTCTGGTTTATCCTGACTTCGACAGACCCTTACCCTCAGTTGCAGTGATGTCAGGGATTTCTTAGCGCTCATTTGTCCCTTGGATGGTGCTGATGTTGGAATTCTATTATTTAAGAAGTCCCTCGCAATATCGTTCGGATAGTCCCTGCAGAACTTCCGCATGAATTTAAGGTTCCTCTTAATTAGAAAGAACTCCATATCCGTAATCGAGTCTCTGTCCCGTGTGAGTCGTCCCAGGGTTGATTCAGGATGCTCTCCCGACTAATGCGGAAGGAGCTGGTTTCCTCTATAAGATTGAGCAGGAGGTCCTTATGCCTCACCAGATTTTCGTTTACGTCATCGAGTGTAGCAGGATTTCAGGCAAAAGAATGGTCCGATAGAATAGCGTGGATCGACATCATTAGTGGGGGTTGAATGAGTTCTGGCCATGTATATTTCGAGACTGAAGCTGCCAAGGCCGCAACACTATTTATTTTTAGAAGAAGGGGGTGTATTAAAATTCGACTCCACAGAAAATTTATTTTGCGAGGATTTGAGGACTCGGCAACTAAGCCTGAAAAACATGTTGAGGCGCCCAGTTATTAACAAGGCTCAGTTCTGGGCACAAGGTCGCCTTGATCAGAGGCACTCGGTCATTTTCTCCGAGACTCTTTCCCAGGACCCGTTGATTGTCCGCGACTATTTATTTTATATTCACATCTACCCAAAAAATAATATTGGGCTTCCCACTATCCGCAAGCTGTGGACGCGTCCGTTAGCAATCAGCTCTGCTCCCGTAGGCGGTATGTAAAAATATTCCCTTGTGAAATTGGATATTCCGGTTTACAAGTTTTAAAAAATTGTGTCACTGTTTGGGGAAAGTACTAGAAGTTGTAGACCGATAAGTCCCATCTTCCTACATTATACAGGCATGGTTAAAATATTAGGTTGTGCAACATTTAGCTCAAATCGGATAGTACGTTCGCATAATATTATAAAATTAAGGCAAGGTAAAAATATTACCTAGTCGACAATATACAGGCATAATTAAAATACTATGATGTGCAAAGCTTTGGTTTCAATCGGATCCACTGTTCGCATGATATAAAATACATTTTCAGCCTATTTTCGAATTTACTTGAGTTTGGATCAAAGCTGACATTACATTAGCCTAATATTGGATTTATAAACAGTTTGGCCATTTGTGAGGGAGGTACTAGAAGGAGTGGACCAATGGGTCCATTTTCGGATTTGGTGAAGATAATAGATTGTGCAAAGTTGGTTTCAAATCGGATAGTCCGTTCGCATAATATTTTACAATTTAAAATTTAGCTAAATATTGTCCATTTTGTGAAGAACTTATCAGAAGGAACGGACCGATATGCCCCACCTTTGAACATAAACTTTGTTTGGAAAATATTACGATGTGCAAAGTTTGGATGAAATCGGTTAATCCCTTCGAGAGATATCGTGCGCACCAGCCAGACAGGGCGGACATTGGCAAATCGATTCCAAATTGTCTGAAACGGGTTTGGCCCAAAGAAACATGGGAACTAAAATCAATATTTCGCGGTATTCCTAGTATTCCTACAAAAACTATTCTTATTGGAAACACTTAGATATTTGTATATCCATATAGTTTAATGATGATCATTGCCTTGACAACGATAATGCATTTTTTCCGCAGAAATTTACATTTCTGTATACTTTTCGATAAAACACTTATAAATTTCAATGTGGTGGAGATTTCTCCTTCTTACTGATTGAAAATAATTCATATTGTCAACTGAACAGCTACATGTATCTTTTATAAGTTTACTACCACAATACCTACATTCGACATCTACAAATAAACTACCATAAAAACAAAACACCAAAAAATTCATGATTGCTACTTTTATTTCTACTTAAACTTAAATACAAAAAATATCAATTTTCGGGAATGTATATAAAACTATACAACAACAAATATAGAAAATAATACTCATTTTACTACAATAATACAAAAATGATACAATACAAGAGTAATTATTGTCAAAAAATCAAAACAAAAAAATACAAAGTAAATAATTTGACTCTACCAACAAAAACCACTAATTACAGATAATTATTTTAGTATCACATACAAAACTATGTAAGTATGTACTAATTATTATATTAAAATACATATTTAAGTACTTAAGGAATGTGTTAAATACAGGTGTGTGTTCGTATGTATACAACATCTTGTTTACAACGTATTAGGAAGAGTAATACTTAATAAAAATAAATACTAAAATACTTGTGTAGTACTAACAACAAAATAAAAATAATAATTGTTGCATAAATACAATAATTGTTGGCACTTGTTAACAAATTTCAAATATTAGGAGATTATATCTCAAGCATTTTTTATCCAATGCCAAATATGGATTAGTAATCCTTAAATCACCAAGAGTATCTGTGAGAGATTATTAGATTCTACTTTAATTTCCTTTTGAGATATATTAGTTTTCGGGTATATGGAAATTAACTCATTTGCATGATAAAGGATTTCTATAACTATATTGTAATCGTTCGTATAAATATATAATGGGCGTATTTTTTCAAATTTAAATACTAATTTTAACTTAACTTGCCTTATAACTATAACTATTTGGTTTCGAATTTCACAGTTTCGATGTATTTTGTTCATCTTTTCCGGACAACTTCATTTCCAATGTATTCAAATCGTAAATAACTTGTAGATTATTATTAATACCCTCGAATACTTGTGCAACACGTTGTTGTAAATTAAAGAAGTACAACTTCTGCTGACGATTTTCAAAATCATCAATCATTGATGAGACTACCTTAGCTGCTGTAAAATCAGCACCATAAATGTGTGTGCAATCGATGACCACGGGTAGGGTAGATTTACGTCCTTGTTTGGTAATAACATTGCGTACAAATTCCACAGAGGGGAATATCAAACAACGATCGGGTGTAAGCATTAGGTATTTAATGTCATTGGAGGTCTGTAAAGAGATGGGGGAAATAATTAATAGGAATTCGAATTAGTTTCTTGTTTTTTGAAATACTTACGCATAAAGTTTGCACATGCAATTTGGGACGAGCAGCATGATATAAAATGAATACAATATTAATACCAATACCAACAAGAATACCCAATTGCAGGGGCAATACCAAACAAGCAACAAAGGTAGCCAAGCCGGGGATAAGGTCAGATTCTGAAATAAGGGAAACATTTATTTTTATTAATGATATTAATGGGTAAGTTTAAGTCTCCAACAAAATTAAATCGATTAATCATAGCGTACTGAAATAAGTCTAGAATGATGTGTGCTAAGTTTCGGGAAAATCGGTTCAGATTTAGATATAGCTCCCATATATGTTTTCGTTGGATTTGATGTTAATGGAGCACCAAAGCCCCTACATTTCTTTCGATTTGCACGAAATTTGGCACAGCGTACTGAATTAAGTCTACAATGATGTGTGCTAAGTTTCGTGAAAATCGGTTCATATTTAGATATAGCTCCCATATATATTTCGTCCGATTTTATGTTAATGGAGCACCAAAGCCCCTACATTTCTTTCGATTTGCACGAAATGTGGCATATCGCAATGAATTAAGTCTAGAGTGATGTGTGTTAAGTTTCGTGAAAATCGGTTCAGTTTTAGATGTAGCTCCCATATATATATTTTCGTCCGATTTTATGTTCCCAGCCCCCAGATTTCTTTCGATTTGCACGGAATTTGGCATAGCGTACTGAATTAAGTCTAGAATGATGTGTGTTAAGTTTCATGAAAATCGGTTCAGATTTAGATATAGCTCCCATATGTAATTTCGTCCGATTTTATGTTAACGGAGCACCGAAGCCCCTACATACGTTTTGATTTGCACGAAATTTGACATAGCGCATTGAATTAAGTCTAGAATGATGTGTGTTAAGTTTCGTGAAAATCGGTTCAGATTTAGATAGAGGTCCCATATATATTTTCATCCGATTTTATGTTAATGGAGCACCAAAGCACCTACATTTCTTTCGATTTGCACGCAATTTGGCATAGCGTTCTGAATTAAGTCTAGAATGATGTGTGCTAGGTTTCGTGAAAATCGGTTCAGATTTAGATATAGCTCCCATATATATTTGCTTCCGATTTTATGTAAATTGTGCACCCAACTCCTATTGTTTGTACATCGTAAAAATTGAAGATGGCATTTTAGAAGATATGGACTTCCAATCGATGAATTTCCAATCAAATTTCTAACGGCATGCCATGGTTTCATTCTTATGAATCTATGGTCCCAACATTTGAAAGTCGAACAATTCGAACAAATAGAAGATGAGACCGGATATAAGACTATGACATATTAAACCCTTCCCAAGTAGTCTATAATGTATTATAACAAATAACTTACTCTTGCTTCTCCACATGGGTTTGACGACACGATATTGAATCATGAAAATAACAGCAGCCATGATGACAGCGGCCAAGGCTGCCTTTGGAATATAATAGAAAGCAGGAGTCAAATACAACAATGCCACGATGACAATAAGACCCGTATAGATGTTGGACATTTGGGTACGGACACCACTGGAATTTAAGACAGCACCACGAGCAATACCACCATTACCACGGAAACCTTGGGCAAAGGAATTCGCGACATTGCATACGCCAACAGCAATTAGTTCTTGGGTGGCATCACAGGGTTTGCCATTAGCTGAAACAAATTAAAAAATAACAATTAAAATAATGAAAAACATATAATTTAATTGAAAACTTACCAAAAGCCTGTACGACAGCCATATTTTCCAGTAACGAAATCAGAGGCACAACAATCAACCCGGAACCCAAACTGCTAACCATTTGACCAAAACTTTCATGAATCTCAATTGGTTCACCGTTGGTGCTATTTGTCACTGTGGTCATTGAAAAGGGGGGTACACTGAATTTAGGCAAACCCTGCGGCACATAACCAACCATACGGAATATATCAATACCGGAACTCAACAAATAATAACCAATTGAAGAGGTAACAATGATGAGAACAGCATTCCTCGATGTGCCAACAACCCAAAAGAGACCAGACCAAAATTTCTGACAGAAAGATTTTTCATTGTTATCTTTGGGACCAAAACTCATACTGGCCATGGCACGCATTGACAGCAGGACAATAATACAGGCAACACCCAAACCAGCATCATTCCAACTGATGTTGTGTAAATCACTAAATACCGATATCCACATATCAACAAATGTGTCACCTTTGGTATTGACACCTAGTAGATCCTTGAGTTGGGATGTGAAAATGATCAAGGAACCGGCACTTGTAAAACCCGCACTAACTGGACCCGAAACAAAATCGATTAGGAAGCCCAGCCGAAATATGCCCATTGCAATTTCTATTAGGCCTGTTAGAAATGTAAGTAAAACTGCTTTTTGCCAGACACCATGAGCCGTTTGGAATGTTAAGAGCGCCGATATGGCTGTGGGACCCACTGGAACGTCTTTGCTGTAGGAGAAAAGGTGAAAGTAATTAGATTTTTTTTAATTTTTAATGACGGTTTTAATAATTCTTACCTTGAACCCAGGAGAATGTAAAGGAAACAACCCATGAAACAGCCATATAAACCATACTGGAAATAAAAGGAAATAGATTAATATTCCTATTAATATACGACCATAAATAATAAAAAATTATGTAAAAGAGTTATGAGCGGATAATTTGGAAGCTACTATTATTAAATTTTCTATATAATATGATTATTTGGATTTTTTTAATAAAATCATTAAGAAAATGTAAAATTTTCCCAAAATTAAATTCTAATCGCCCTGAATGACTCATAAAGCCTAATGATTAAAATCTCATTATAACTGATTCATTTCAAACAAATAAAGGTTATTCAGCAAATTTTCATAATTTCAGTGTACCCTTGTATTATAAAATTTGTATAACATAAGTGTTTGTTGATTGTTTTTTAATTTAATTTGGGCGAAATGAAAAAATGATGTTGTCAAAAAATCAAGTACATAGTACATGTAGTACTTAATTGTAAGATAATATTTTTCTTGTATAACACAAATAGAACTTTTAGACAGGCAATGACAAGTTTATGATTGAAAACACTGGTAGATAAGTTCACACACGAGATACTGAGATAAAACAGCGGCTAAAAAATTTTCCGCACAACTATCAAGGTTATGTGTTGTGAATCATTTTGGGTAAAAAATATTAGACAAGTATGAATTTTAGATAAATTATTTTTTAGGTTACATCTTGACTATTACAAGAATATAGATAACTTAAAATATTAAAGCAAGGAATACATTTATAGGAAAAAAGGTTCACACGACTTGATGATGAGATCTTTGGTACTTATGTCGATGGCTACTTTGTAAAATTTAAAAAAAAGGAGCCATCTTCGTCCTAACAAATTTTGTTTATCTAAAATTATGTAAAATTAAATTTGGGTTCGTAACCCATATTAAAGTATTAAAATTTCTAAATCTAACTCCCACAAAAATTGTTCCAAATTTAACAAAACTACATTTATTTGAAAGATGATTTTGTTATTTTAAAAAAAATGTATAATATCGATTATTTAAAAAAATAATAAAAAGAAAAAGAATTGAGATACTTAATAATAATTGTTTTTATTTTTTTTACCATAAAAGGTTCGTACGAGATTAATAAACACAATTAAGCATTCACATCACATTCTCCATTAAGTAATTTATTTATTCTACTATTAATCGAATTTATTAATATTGGCAGTCATTTGGTGTGATCGAAATCCATATTTCACTAATTGTTCCTTCAGTTATTTGGAGTTAATTTCTTAACGGCATTTTCAATTGGATTCATAAAGACAAATATATTTTAACATGGAATACGAACCATTATGGGTTAGGGTAGTATATCTGCGAAGTGGTATTTAACAGACGGAACAGTGTTTTTACGAATGGCGGGCACGATAACTCAAAAACTAATAACTAATAATCCAATCGGTTCCAAGTTTTGACACGTTTCTCTATCGTATGAACTATCGTATTAACTTAGTTGGTGGTCAAAAATATGCTAATTAAAAAATGGTCAAATGTCCGCCATTTTGTTAATTTTTGAGAGAAGTCAATAATCCTAGTTATTATGGGAGCCAGACATGTACTCTATCTAACACCCGGGGAGTTAACATGCCCGCCATCAAAAGTAAGGACTTTTCTTTAATCTCTAAAAAAACAAATTTTGCAAATTAGAGTAACTTCGGGTAATGTGGACCACCATTTTCTTTTTTTGATATTGTGGGCGGGCGTAACAACGGTAAAAATAAAAAAAATGTTTTCACAACATAGTAGATTTGTTGGCTAAATGTATTCCAGGCCAAACATTATATAAATTTGTCTATAAAAATGTTATTGCATTATATTTCAAAAAACTTTAAACTGCAAATAAAAATAACGCGGCGGGTAATGTGGAATAGTATGTGTGGGTAATGAGGATCAGCAAGTTAAAGGTAGGTTGTGGATTGTTTGTGATAAATTTCAATTTATTGCACTCTTGGGTAACAATTAATGCAAAAATGTATTGGTTCATGTCTTGGAATAGCACCCATTTGCGATATTTTATGGCCCTTGCTTCATTATCCAACCGAAGCACCTGTAATTTCGCATATCGAGTTTTCAGAGGATAGAATACCTCCTCGCACATTAAATGCGCCTATGTTTCGAACTCGTCCTCATGAGAAGGTCCCACTTTTTATAGTGGTCCACATTACCCGACATAGAATATTTTTATTTGAAAATATTTAAAAAAATTAATAAAAATTTAAAAATCAACGATTGTAATTAAAGCTAAACGTATATTTTTGTTAAAGAAAACAAGAAAACCACATAACTTCTTTATATTCGAGAAAAACATAGTGTTCGACTATTTTGCAAAAACGTTCGACTATTGTGCTAAAAAATGTTAAAGTCGCACTTTTACAATCAGAGCTACATTTTCTACTACTACATTTTCAGCATTGCAATTATTTATTAAAAACCAAGTTTGATGCTTGTTTTCACTAATTAGGTAAACATTTATCAAGGCGGTTTCTAACTTACTTTGAAAAAAAGAAATTCTAATTCAATAATGCAGGAAAGTGTGACACACATGGAAACAAGGGTAGAATATTTTTGGCACGTTTTTAGAGAGTTTGGCATGTTTTTCTATCAAATTGACTATAATTAAGTATATTCGATGGTCCTTTGGTAAAAAAAACTTTGTACCGAAAATTATTAATTGGATATCCCCCAAATAATGGTACCTCCAAAATTGTTTGTATTTTATGGAGTTTGGGAAGATTTTTTTTCATGTTTTTCAACAAATTTGTCTATAATTTCGTATTTTGAATTCACTAAGGATAGCTTACAAAAATTTTAAATTTTGGGCCACTTTCTACGAATAGTAGAATAATCTCTAATTTAGTTATCCGTGGGTAACAAATCTTCGTACTAAAAATGTGTTATGACAAAGCTTACCATATACTATAAAGATTCAAAATGTGTACATTTATTTTGAATATCCACCTTATGGTGGATATGTCCGGAATGTCCGATTTGGGCTATATATTTTGTTGTAGTTTTGTTGCCATTTTAAAGACATTTCTCGATCATTTTTTCGATTTTATCGACATTTTGGTCGATACTTTACGATAAATCTATCAGTACAGCCATCTGCCGAAAAAATAATGGATTTCTTTTTCCCCAACATAATATTTCAATGTGCAAAGTAAGAGTCAAATCGGTTGTTGTTGTAGCAGCCCTATTGCTTCTACACAATGGGCTGAGGTGACAGACGTTGGCCGAGTATAACTCGGGTCGTTTCGGATCGTAGACCCCTCTGTCGTGGAAACGGTAGTTCTATTTGCTGGATATAGAAATTATAAATGTTCAACATTTTGTCAATTTGTGTGGGGGGTACAAGGAGGGGTGAACCGATAAAGATATGTGCAGTATGGATCAAGTCGGAAAATCCATCCGCTTGATTTTTTATTTACAAATTTTGATACTCTGTGCTAGAGACATCAGAAGGAGTGGTCCATCTTTAAATTTATATGGTAAATCATGATAAATATAGCCCTGCTTCGGCCTTTAATCATGATAAAATGTTTTATGTAAATCCGCTTTAAGTCTTGTTTAAAATATTAGGTGGTTCAAGTTTGGTTCATAACGGATTCTCCATTCATATCGCATTCTTCAAATATTGGCCACTTTGTGGGGAAGGTGCCCGAAGAATTGAACCGATATTTCCCAACTTCGAACATAATTTAGGTTTGAGTAAAATATTATATTACTAAAAACCGACAGAAAATTCCAGATCCATTATGGACAACACATCCACGTTTTTAATATCTCGAAATATTCGGCAGTATCACTTTAAATCTCAAAATTTTTAAAATAGAACTTTGAAGTTTAGATTAGTTTTTCAATGACCATCAGTGTTGTTCAGAACTTTCAGCAACTTTGGAAAAGGTCTGTTACCGATTTTCTTTTTCTTATTAGACACATTTTCGTGATTTTTTGTGAATATTGACTGTTTTTTTGAAAATCGACTGGAACAATAGTTATATTTTCAACAGATTTTTAGATAACTTTTGATCAGACTATTCCGCGTGATTAACAACATTACTATATTTCAAATAGTATACATATAAGTTTAATCGGTGTATTAAAACCGGTACAAAAATCTGGTTTATTATTTGAAAATCCTGTTAAAAAAATTAGCAATTCGGATCTGTCTCCCGTGAATAAATTCTAATAATGTGTTTATGATAATGAAATATTTTTATGGTAAATATTTCAGACGAATCCGAGAGTTTTATATAATCAAAAATTTATTCTAAATTTATTGGTACTCATAGATATAAGGTTTTCAAGTAAGGATCGAGTGAATGTGGAAAAGGACTAAAATCTTATTAGCTAAATGTTTGTAGAATATTTGGAGGGTAAAAATTGGCTTGTGGCATTTCGAAAAAAAATCACCGAAAAATAAAATTAAGGTGTAGTGATATAGGTAAATACCACAGGAAAAGCACTTTCGTTTTTAACAAGATCTTTAGTCTTTTAACTTTCTGAAAATATATTATTCTTATGAAAAATCCTATTTTTCAATATCCTTTCATGGCAATATTTTTAATAAAAAAATTTACTCCTTCCTAAAAGATCCCCTAGTCTAAAAGATTTCCGCACACAAAAATTGCAAAGAATAATAAAAATAGTTAAAAATAGCAGTTTATAATTTGCAATCACTAAGTTTCTAAGAGGCTTTAAGAGCATTTTCTATTTATAATTCCATATGGAATTTAACATTTTGCAACAATTTATTGGGGCTGTTTTTATTTCGTATAAATTGTGGTCGCTATATGAAATGAACGATTCATTTATGTTTTGATATGCCTCCAATTAAGCCACACATTTTTAACATCCTTCCACTCACCTGCAAATCCAAGCCAGCTATACCAGCATAAGCCAAACCCTGTGGTATAACCGTCAGACCGACGGTGATGCCAGCCATAAGATCACCAACAAAATCATCACGATTATATTTGGGTAGCCAGGTTAAAATCGGCAAACGTTTGTATAGTGTTTTCTTGCGAAAAATGTTCGCCGATGTTTGTTTCAACCATTCGCTGGTCATTGTGCAGGCACCACGTTTATCCGAGCTATCATCGTCTTGAACGATGCAATCACGTGAGGTATTGTAAATGGCATTCGGCGGTATTTCCAAGGACACTTCGGAACCCGAACTGTTATTACGTTGAGCTGGTTGATCCGAACGCATGGTTTTCGATGTTTTTATGGTGGGGGCGACACTTATTCAAATTTCGTTTTGTTTTTTATTATTTTATATTAAAACACTGAAATTATTTTTTTGTTTCATAAAAAAGTAATTATTTGTTTTATATAAAACGATTGTCAGCGATTATATTATTTCAATTGTTATTTTTGTATATTGTTAAAATATTTTTAATATCACAAATTTCCATTAATTTATCCGCTTTTTCTTTTTATGTGATCTTGTCTTTTGCGAGTCAATAACGCGAATGTTACTTCAGATAACTGATCAACTTGCGAACTGAGTTCGTTCGTTCGTCTGGCTGCAAGAAGATCATTTGCTCACAATTGAGGCAGAGAAAAACACCGACGATAGTCGACAGACAGCTGGGAGTAAAACAAAACAAAAAACAGATAACAAGTCGTCGTTATGGTTAGCATCAACAACTAAAATAATTGCCGGCATCACTCGGCTGCGGTTGCTGTCAACTTTTATTTTCCAACGAAACGAGAGTATGATTTGCAGTTACGTCGATCAACAAATGCGACGATGCCAGCAGCACCAACATCTGCTGCTATTGTATTTGACCAAATAAACAAATACCAACGGCATAAGGTGGGGATGATGTCCGACGTCAGTCCCAAACTGAATGCAAATTTAAATTTTAGAAAATCCCACAGACAAAGTATTTTCCACGAAAGTGAGAGAGAAAGAGAAGAACCAGATGCCCAGCCAGGCGAATGAATTTGAATCCATAACTAACGAGTCGTCCTTGTTTCGTGGGGATTTTTCCATTAACTTGGCATAACAGAATATTTAGTTCTTTTCAGGCTAAAACTATGAATCACGTGGACAATTGAGGTAGAAACGCACAAGAATGAATTATTTTGTTTTGATTATATAGAATTCTTGGTAGACATTACAAATAAACTTAAAAATATTTACTTAGCTGGCTCGGGACAGAACATGTATTCCATACGCCGTGTCGGTCTTCTGCGCAGTTTTTCCAATTTGAAAGACCATGTTTCGAAATGTTATCTACCCACTTGATCTTTCCATCGAATTAGTTACCTTCAACTTCTGCGTGAACCATCAGTTAGCTTGCTTTTATATGCCCCTTGTGCTGGGGCATCCTCATCTATTTTCACAACATGTCCTAGCCGCCGTAGTCGCTGCAGCTCGATACGTCTGACTTTATCGATGTCCGATAATAGATGATACAACTAATGGTTCAGTTGACGCAGATCGTCAGGTAGATCTTACTCAACTACTTTATGAGCTGTCGCATCTTCTTGCGCAACTACACATGCTTCAGATCCATACACCAGCGCCTTCTACAATGTGAGTTTAGTCTAGCGAGAGGTGGTATTGACTCTGAATTGCCTAATTAGATAATATTAGCACCTGTTGGTTATTAGTATCTTTCTCCGAAACTGATGTCTTTAGTTTTATTTATGGCGGTACCAAGATATATACAATCCTTGACTTCGTCAAAGCTGTAGTTTTAAAGTTCCACAGTTGGTCCGAGTCTACTGACATCTAGTAGACTCGGAAAACAGTGCATACAATAAGCTTCTCGCCAATCCCACTTTGGCAGACTCCTTCTCAATTCGTTCAAGGGTGGTAATTACTGTCCGCAATGTTCGACACATTACGTCATTGTCATCGGCATAGGCGAGTAACATGTACTGTTTGGTGTACAAAGTGCCATTTCTGTACACCTTTGCATCTCGTATAACATTGTCCAATACCTGAGTGTTTTATGTGAGTTCCTGCCATCTGGCCAACCTCACAGTGGCTGAGACACAGGCGTAATAACGCCCGCCAGCGTGTTATTACCGTAGTGCTGTTCCAATTGAAGAGCATGCAAAAACACACCTTCCCCCTTGGACCCCAGGGGGCCACACCAACTGTCAGGCTGGATCGACAGATTAAGGGGCACCTGACACCCGCGGTACGGAAAACCTCCTTCTCCTAAACAAGTACCATACTAAAATCCCACAATGCCCCTCCATTCGATATACCCATATTTGCTAAATCTCTAATGTATTTATAGTAACAGCAGCACACACATAAATCCGTCTGGGACAGGTATCTTTTATGCAAAAAACGCATTGAGAGAACCATACCCCGTCAGTAAGAAACTAGTATTTAACCGACCTTTTCCAGCAGCATGTTAAAAAGGTCACACGTCAAACTGTCCTTTCCGACTTTAACTGCTGACCTTCTACCAGTTAAAGTTATCCTGCATAGCCGTATAGGATGCTGATGTTCCAATCATTGGACATGCATTCCTCTAGCAAAATTGAAATAATCAATTGATGCATGTTCCTAATCAGAATCTGACCATCTGTCCTGAATAGTTCGGTTGGTAAACTATAGGCAGCTGCTGCTTTATTGTTCTTCAGCCGGTTAATTGCTATTTTGACATCAACAGTAATTTATTGGTATAGAACTGTTAAACTAGCTCTGTCTCATTTTGCTCTCTTTCACCGGACAGACAACATCCAGTAACATTTGGTGACAAGTGTTGCCAAATACCGACTAAAGAAACATAACTATAAAAAATTTTCAACATATCGAAATTTCGGAGTTAAACTCGTCGTTGGGTATTTAGTTTATGGTTCAAGAAAATAATAACTAAAAAGATGTACAACGTTTCGAGATAGAGTGAGGATTTTTTTTATAAAAATAACCTGCAATAGCCGCAAACAAACATATACAGTTTTCTCTTGATAGAATTTTAAGTTACCAGTATAAAAATCCATAAGAATTTTTTCATTTGGAAAAGATTAAGACGGGTACAGAAACATTTGCGAAATTTGCGGAACTTAATCGTATAAATTTTATCTATTTCATATTTTCCTTTGTAATTAAGAAATATATGATTTTATGATTGTAATTTATAAAAGTTTATATACATGCGAATTATTAAAATTTGACCTTGAAAGTAGTTCACCTAGTTTCAAAACTATGACATACATATGAAAATATTTAGTGTTCGTCAGTCCCGTCACAAGATTTATTACTCCTATAGTGTAAATTAAATGAAAATGTTTGCGATTGTTTCGAAAAATTTTTATAGCATTAAATGATGTATTTGCGGGTTATGGCAAAACTAAAAAATGTGTTAATTTATGATTTAAAAAGAAAACTATGTTAAAAAATGTAGTTATGAAGAATTGAGAACGTGGAACTCATTAGAATGAAACAAAGTAGAAATTTGTGTTTTATACTCTCAGTCTTATGGCAAATGAGGGTATATACAGTTTTCTACGACAAAAATGTGTTTCATCGAAATGTTTCTTTGGTCTAAATCCGTTTCAGACAATTTTAAGTTGATTTACAAATGTCCGTCCGTTGTCCGTCTGTCTGGCCGACTGGTGTGCACTACAATTCTCGAAGAGAGTAACCGATTTCATCCGAAATTTGCGCATCTTAATATTTCTTCCAAACTTAGTTCAAGTTCGATGGTGGGAAATATTGGTCCGCTCCTTCTGGTATCTCCCACACAAAATGGCCAAAATTGTGATCTGTATACACATCCATCTGGTACCTCGCCCACAAAACTTTACAATTTTGTAAAAAAAAATTAAAAAACAAGTTTTATTCGTCTCCCAAAAATTACGTAGGCGGACCAAGTCCAATAATGGGTTATATCGGTCCATTGTTAGGCATGTCCCCACATAAATTTACCCCAAATATTTAGTATTTTAAGATTTTGAGCGCGTTTTTCTGCCGAATTCGCTGTAATTCAACAATTTGTGTTCTTATAGGGTACCAAATCTCCACACTAATAACTATCAATATCGGTCCACTTTTTCGTGTAGCCACCAAAATTGACATATTTTGGGGAGTTTCAGCTTGTTTTGTAAGTTTGTATCTTTTGTTCTAATTGGAAACCAAATATTCATGCAAAAAAATATAAATATTGGTCGACTTTTTCGTAGGTCCCATATAACGGTACCTCCAAATTTATGGAATATTAAGGATTAAGACCGCGCTTTTCAACAGTATTCGTTGTAATTCGGTATTTTGTATTCCTATCTAACTTCCAAAAAATATTAATATTCGCCCCAAATTGTTGGTTTCACGTGTTAGGGTTGCCCTCATATAGGCGTATTTTACCATTAGACGATTTAGCCATATGTTTTAATCATTCTACATTCGGAGGATATCGAAATAAAAAACTGGGAAGTTTTAACCATACTTGGAACATTAAAAACATTAGAACATCAATTTCAAGTAAATGTCAGTATACTTCTGGTAGAGGATATCTAAAGTTCGGCCTGGCCGAACTTAACGCTTGTTATTTCCTTTTGTTTTTAGATTATGACTTTCACATTCCGGTCGCCTCTAATCTATCGCATCAGTGAATCGATGTCGGTTTGTCCATATAAACTTTACATTTTCCCACAGGAAAAAGTGTTAATCGATTCATACTAAACAAAAATAGGATGATCTATAGAAAAAGCAATTGAAAAAAGTATGTATACCCGGATCATCCTTACGGAAACTAAAACCAAGGAGTTTGGTCGTAAGTCGATCGAATTCTTTCGTTTCGAATTTTACAGAGGCAGGCTAAATATTAGGTTGGGGAAAAAGAAATCCATTATATTTATATGAACTATATAAATTTATTTAACATGCTTCGGAATGTCCGTTTTGGTCCAAATATGCATCGTTTTGTTGCCATTTTAAAGGTAACTTCCTAATGCCTCTCTCATAGAAGTCCTGCTCTCTATTTGCAAAAAAAAATGTAGTAGTCGATTTTCACAAACCTCCCTAGATAACAATTTTTTATTATTAAGGGAACCCCCATTCTCGATTTTAATTTTTCAAGATTTTCAATGGACTGGTAAATCAATACCTATAAAAAGAGAAGAAAATTAAAAGAGAAGAAATTTAAAAGAGAAGAAATTTAAAAGAGAAGAAAAATAATTTACAAAAAATTGGTGTTATTGTTTTGTTGTTGTTTTTTGTAATTAAAGAAAAATCGTTATTTTTGATGGCGGGCATGATAACTCCCCACTGGAACATCGGAATCCGAAAATTCCAACGCTGTTAGAAAGAGCACATGTCTGTCTCTCGTAGGAACTAGGATTATGGACTTCGCTCTAAAATTAACAAAATGGCAAACCTTTGAAAAAATATTTTTGGAAAATCGCCGATTTTTTACCAAAACCAAGTTAAAAAATAAAGAAGATATTTACTTGGCTTTATCCTAGTTCATACGATAGCTATACACTCACAGAGAAATGTGAAAAAATTTGGAATCGATTGGGTCATTAGTTTTTGAGTTATCGTGCCCGCCATTCACAAGAGAGAAAAACGCGTTTAAAGTTTGAGAAGCCCTTTATCCGTCACTTGATGCTGACACAATAAATCGGCAATATCTTCAAGAGTTCTTGAGATTTTCTCTTGAAATTTTGTAGGGACATTCTTGAATTAGTGTAGATTCGAATTAAATCAAAAAAATTTTTGACCCCGAGAATGGGGGGTCCCCTTAAAGAAATTTTGCAATGCAAGAAAAATACGATAGACCCTTGGTGCCAAGTCCACATTGGATTGCACATAATTGGATGTTACAGTATCTGAACCATAAACACCATTAACAATTTTAGCCGATTGGCTTATATTTTCGCCTTTGTCAAAGAACAACAAGAATTTTGCTCTCACAACAAAATGGATGAAATAAAAAACAAAAAAAAAATATATATATATATATATATAAAGAAGGTGGATCTATACCAACGGGTAAAACATCAAACCGAAGGCTTTGGTACAGGCACATCTTCCTGTAGAGATAGCATAAATCTGAAATTGTTTGATCGATACTTTATGAGAAATCTATCAGTACTGCCATCTGCCAAAAAAATGTGGATTTATTTTTCCCCAACCTAATTGAATCATCTCATTGTTGTGTTTTTAGTAATTTTTCCCATAAATAGGTTATTGTCTCTTAAATTGTATAAAACACGTGATTATTATTTTAATTTTACTTTTACGCATTCTGGATTCTATGGAATAAATATAATGTTGATTTTTTAACAATAAAAAAATCCAGAAAATATCAACAAACCTTGGCCTAAAATACCTAATAAATAACATGACTTAATGTGAATCACATTGCAATTTAAAGGGGGTTTCTTTTTAGAAATTTTGTACTTGTTTTTAAATAAAATGCACATGTTTCAAACTTAAATGACAACGTTGTAGCTAGTTGTTCTTTAGTTGTACACCAGTCAAACTCTCGTCTAACTGAACTTCACACCAAAACGACGACAATAACAACATTAAATCCTAACAAAAAAAAGCATTTCTATAATCAAATTCTAAAATTGTTGTATAAAAAATGTTGTTGTTGCAATAACAATCATACATGCAGCACGTGCTGGATACTGTATAACATGTTTTGATACCAACCAAGTGAATAAACGTTTAACAGGTTGGATGGTTATCCCCCAACGCTCCATTGTTAGCTAGGTGCCGAGTAATGAACTCAGCTTGTGTCTCTAGTCGCTCTCCCTCTCGCAACAACATAACAAAGCCCGATTATCATTATTTATTGTCTGTCGTGTCGCGTTAAGTATAGTTCGCAGCGGCTTGATATGTTCGAAGTGCTTATTATCTCAAGCTAATTATTTTTGTTTCTAACAAATTAGTTAAACGCTACAAAAGTTGGAGCTACCACCAATCGACCGGCATCATTTGCAACAATTATATGACACTATAATAAACATACAAGCGTGACAATTTAATGCCTGAATTATTTTGTTGTTGTTTTTTTTCTATTTTATAGTAGACCAAAAAAACAATGGTGACGTATATATGACAACAACAAAAAAACATCCAAATGGAATGCATTCGATTTTGCTTGAGTAAATCTAAAGGAAAAATAAATCAATAAATGATTTTAGTTGTTGTTGTTGTCGTTTTTGTTTTAATTGTTTGTTACGTACGTCGTAGGCTGCTGTTAACTTTGGATGGGCAAACAAACAGACAGATGAATGAATCGTGATTTCATTCCCATGCCTCTACACCAGCCAGTATAGGGAATGCTGTGTTTGGACCCTATTGCGTTTTATTGATCGACATTAAGCACCAGACGTAGAATAATCATTTTGTTGTTGCTACTATCAATTAATCAATCAGGAATACCGTCGTCGAGAGCGAGATCGAGAGCGGAAGACAGGGATGCAGTATTTGAAACAACAAAATTGTTAGTTTAAAGCAGCGTTCGAAAATAAACATTATGGTACCGTTCCATAGTGTTCTGTACCGTACCAAGGTGGATAGGTACACTAAAATAACGTACTGTACCGGTACACAAACACTAAAAATATTTTTAGCGTTACTGTTCCGGAGCACAACGAAAATCTTAGCGTACCTGCCGCGGTACACTAAAAAATCGTAGTGTACCGACAGCGGTACACTAAAAATCGTAGTGTACCGACTGCGGTACATTAAAATTCGTTGTGTTCCTGTGGACGGAACACTAAAAATGTTAGTGTTCCGCTTATCGGAACACTAAAAATCTTAGTGTTCCACTTGCCGGAACACTAAAAATCGTAGTGTTCCACTGGTCGGAACAATACAAATCGTAGCGTTCCACGTTCCACGTCTGTTTTTTTTTTAGGTAAAATGAGATCAAATAATAAAAAAATAATACTGAATATAAGTTTACTTGCAATTAAAAAAGTGAAAATGTCCATTTGAAATAGGTATTTTGGCCAGTTTTTGTGACAAAATTATACAGCTTAGGATAACATTTTCATTAATTTACACAACGAACATATTTTCCATAATATTGGGAGATCTCCTTGTAAAATGCTAGTACGAAAATTTTCTTCTTAAAACAATTATACCTGCATCCATCTATGATTCATACTTTTAGGAAATTTTAACAAAAATATTCAAAATTTGGCATTGTCACACAATCAACATAATTATTACCTGCTTATTCATTAAAAGAAGTGTACAAATTACGCGGGTATGAAAAAAATATTTTTATGATTTTGGGATAAATCTTACAAAACCACATATTCTTTATGATTTTTGCACAGGTAGTCTTATGCAATACATTTTTTCCGATCAGCGCAATCGACCTTTTTTAGTTATAAAATATTTATTATTTTAAACTGTAGATGCTAATAAAATATTACTAATTTTTAATAAAATATAAACAAATACAAATTTAACAAGTTTTCTATTTATTAAATCTATTAAAAAAATATATAAGTTGTATTCATGCAAAAAATAAAATATAATTAATACATCTTTTTGTGTTCCGATAAATGGAACACTACGATTTTAAGTGTTCCGCCAAGTGGAACGCTACGATTTTTAGTGTTCCGCCAAATGGAACACTACGATTTTTAGTGTTCCGGCCAGTGGAACACTACGATTTTTAGTGTTCCGGCCGCGGTACACTACGGTTTTTTAGTGTTCCGACAGCGGTACACTACGGTTTTTTAGTGTTCCGAAAGCGGTCCACTACGATTTTTAGTGCTCCGACCGCGGTACACTACGAATTTCGTTGTGCTCCGGAACAGTAACACTAAAATATTTTTTAATGATTGTGTACCGGAACACTAACGCTAAAAATTTTTTAGTGTTTGTGTTCCTGGTACGGTACACTACGATAGTGTACCGTTTTTTTGCGAACACTGGTTTAAAGTCCATTACGTTGTTAGAAGTCTTAATAATTGTAATAAACAAAATTAATACCAGAAATAAATTTAAATTGAAATTTAATTAAGTATCGGTGCATAAAGCATAAAAGTTATGGCGTCTTACAATTGTAAAAAAATATCAAGAGGCATTTTTTGAATTGGTTGGTGTAGTATTAAATGCACCCTAATTATACCCTACACAAGTATGTTGCCAGGGTATTATAGCTGTGTGTGGCCCCAAGAGTATGTAACGTCGCGAAACATTGGTCCTTGAACCACCTTCACCAACCACGATCATATCTCGACTTGCTGAATCGATATAGACATGTGTGGCTGTATGTCCATTATAATTTGTAACCACTATACAGGCCACAGTTTTGGACCAATCTTTTTTTTGCCAATCTTCAGAAATTCGGTTCGGCTCGTTAATATTTAGGGGATCAATTGGAAAAAAAAAATTTATTTTTGTCAGTTTTTCTGATCGCTCTAGAGGCTACAATAATGACCCGAACACCACGAAATTTTACATGGAGAAGGGGAGCGGGCCAAGGGAAAAGCATGACTATTTTCATTGAAATCGGCTAATATTTAGCCGGTCAAAAATACAAATACTTTTGTGTGAAAAATGTCAAAATTTGAATTCAATTGTGAATATATTTACTCCTGAAGGTAATAGACCGGAGAAGATGAAATTATATCCTTTAAATTGATACCAATTATATTGTTGTATGTAGTCGGATGTGGGAGTTATAGGTAAATATTTACAGGGGCATACCTATTCTGATATTGTTCTGTATTATCATTACTACACTTGCGGGCGGAAATGTAGTGCTGATGGACTATAACCGGAAGATGATATTTTGGGGATGTAATGGACCGAAAACTGTATATTTGTATCGATTTCGAGAAGCCACAATTATCCGTCGAATTTCACAAATTTTGCATCGGGAAGGCGACCTGACTAACTAATTCGAACAGCTGCCTTGATATAGCGGGTCCAAAACTTTTTTGTGTAAAATAACAACATTTGAATTTTATTCGAAAAATATTCCACAGTACTAAAGATGAGCTGCCGACATCTTATCGGCTAAGAGGGAGGGTAGTTGTGTAGACTGCTCCACTCATTGGTTTCATTAAATATATGTAAAATGGAGATATACCAGATCGTGGATGTGGGATATTCACATTGAAAACCAGTAGGGATATACGAAACCACGTTGGAACTTTGTTGTATATAACAATTTAAATTTGGGTGTTACATACTTGAAATAGGCAATTCTAGGCTTAATTTGTTTTTGTAGATATTTATGACAATCGGACAAAACTTTGGTTCACGATTTACATGAAAGCGCACGAACATATATATGTATGGAAGGTATAACTAAATCTCAACCGATTTCAAGAAAACTAGGGTAGGGTAAACATAAACTTCATCCGAATAAAATCTTATGTCAAATTTATATCGTTTCGGTATAGTCCCCATAGCCCTAAAACCCCAAGATATTCTCCTAAGACCCCACTTTTTAGGGCAGCCTCCATATAATGGTACCTCCAATATTCGGTATTTTGAAACTTTTGGGCACGTTTTTCAACCTAATTGATTCCAATTTGTTATTTGATGCTCTCATTGAGTAGAAGATCTCCCTACCAAAAATAATTAATATTGGTCCATGTTTCTGATAGCATCCATATAATGGTACACCCCAATATTCGGTATATTGAGGATTTTGGATATGTTCTTCAACTGAATTGGATATATTTTTATTGTCTTGGAGGGCTCAATCCTACTTATTTTTTTTTATAAAAAAATATTAATATTTTCAGAGCGTAAACAACTTACTACCACATAATGGAATAATACAGTCCCCATATAAAGGTTCTGATCATTTCGAAGATTTTTATATGTACGCCACGTGGCGAAGGGTGTAAAAAGTTCGGTATTTTTACTTCGACGGATTTTCAACCAAAATTTCTATAATAAGTAATTTTTATTTCTATAAGTTTATTTTTGTTCCTCATTTTCTGCGACAATAATTTTAGAGGATAATCAGGGAAGGTCTTTGTGACGAATTTGTTCGTTTTCGAAAGTTGAAAATTGTGTAATTTCCATATTGACTAATGAAAAAAAATATTTTGTCAAAAACCTAATGGTTTTGCATCAGTTCCCGACGTTTCCGACGTATGTATTACACACAAAGTTCAATTTAAGTACAGTTTGCAATGAGTGAAGAAATATGGACATAATCTTGAAATTTTGATTTTCATAATGGGTTTTTGTAGGCGGTATTACTAAATTAGTGACAGAATTGTTTATCGCTATTAGAGTGTAGTCCCCACACTACACTCTAAGGAGGTGGTTTTTGGAATTATCTGATATGTCCCATATACCGATTATAGTTCAGCAACCTAAACCACAACAAATGAATGGTTATGTTCTTTAGAATCAACAAATCTGATGAAATACAAATTTACATAAATGTTGCCAAGTTGTGACAAATTGCAATCATAACAAAAACTAACAACAACAACAAAGTGGCACACGTGCACCCACTGAGGTAAACGGACTAAATCGAATAATAAATCTGCGCTAATACCAGTAATCATATGACGCAAATTAATATGTCAATTATTCAAATAATTCTAGAATGCTACCGTGGTTTCTCCACGATCGATTAATTGATAGAGGGCGTTATTGCATAATAATTCATTGATTGGTCATTTGATTTTTATTGGCAGCAATTTGTTTTTAATATTAAATAATAACAACATTCAAATAACAACAATCATAAATAAAACGGATGTGTATTAAGAGAAAGATGATGGAGAAGACGGTGAAGGAAATACTAGTTTTACAAGATTTTTTATATCTAGATTGCTGGAGGAGATGTTGAAGATGTAGTAGGTTTTAGGAAATTCCAATGAAAAACGATGTTTAGTTATGTAGTAGTGATGATAATGGGATGGAAATAGGTATGATGCTATTTGTTAAATGCATTTGTAACTTGGAAATTATATTAATTAAAAAGTCCCTAGCTTGACATAGGGTTGGCGATAATTCAATGAAATCCCAAGGTTTTTGTTAGTTGGCATTAATATTCAAGAGTCGTTCGTACACATTTTAATATTGTCAGATCGTTAGTTTATGCATTATAAAGGGATTTGACAAGTATAAACTACTCCGCCAACTTGAAAAAATTATTGAAAATCATTATAAAAAACTGAAAACATTGCAGTAAGCTCTCAGAGTAACATCTCTCTCCTTGCAGAACTGAAAGGAATATATTTTTTATTATTTGAATTTAGGTCGACGATCATTTAAATGACCAATGAAAAGGACAGCCAGGAGAACAAATCAAACAAATTTGTTAAACCAATTTGTTCCTTTCAGTTGAAAGTCTGGCATTGAGGAAATGCTATAATAATGTTGCTGTTGCCCAAAGTTTTGAAGAAAACTAAGGATTGTCCGTTTTTCGTTGTCCCTTGGAACTGGTACTCAAGGCTTGATGATATCCTTTTCCAGGTCGATGGCTGCGTTCATCCAAAAGTTAATGTTTAGATGCCTCACAGTTAAGTTGCAGTGGGTCTTTAGACCTTTTTTAATTGAGATTAACCTTCAGTCTTATGGCTAATGAGTGTAAATACACTTTTATACGACAAAAATGTGCCTCATAGAAATATTGGTTTTAGACCCCATGTTTCTTTAGTCCAAATCTGTTAGGGACAATTGAGTCCATTCACTAATGTCAGTCCGTCTGTCTGGCCATCTGGTTCGCACAATAAATCTCGAAGGGTGTAACAAATTTCATCCAAACGTTGTACATCGTAATATTTCTTCCAAATTTAAATCATATTCGAAGATGGGGAATATCGGTCCACTCCCTCTGGTACACACCCAGAAAAAATAGATATTTTACTGAAATTGAATTTTATAATATGAAGCGAATGGACAATTCGATTTGAACTAAACTTTGCACAACCTAATATTTTAAGTATGCCTATACAGTGAACTCTCGATAATGTGAACACTAAAACTGACATTAAAGTATTCAAAAAATCCGGGAGTTAGAGATAAATAAGCTGGTCGAATCGAAAATGTGAAAAAATTCGAAAATATGGACTACCACGACATTAATTTATTCACATTATCTAGAGTTCACTGTTTTGGATGTTCAAATCATCGAGAGTTCACTGTACCACCACAAAGGTTCAATATTTTCCGATTGGTCCAAACTATAAACATCGTAATATTTCTACCAATCATAGACCAAGTCCGAAGATGGGACCCGTCGCTTCCCTCCTTCTGGTACCTCCCCCACAAAATAATCCAAATTTTGTTGAACATTTATTTTTTATTCTTGCTTAAACTAATTATCCAATTTGAACTAAACTATATAATGTTGAAAAATTGGACTTATCGGACCACTCCTTCTAGTACCTCCCCCACAAAGGGTCAACAGTTTAAAATTTCTACATCACATATGCAACGAGCAGAATATCCAATTTCATAGAAAATTTGCACATCGTAATATGTTAATCTTACAAAGATTATGTTCGAAGATGGGACCCGTCGGTCCACTTCTTCTGGTACCTTTTTAAGTCAATATCAAGCGAATTGAATGACCGATACTTTCATCAAATCTAGATCAATTCGAAGATGAGAACACTCTCTTTGGTACCTCCCAATAAATTTAAGGGAGATTTAAAAAGGAAGAAAAATAATTTACAAAAAAATTTTGTTGTTGTTTTGTTGTTGTTTTTTGTGATCAAAGAAAAGTCCTTATTTTTGATGAGGGGCATGATAACTCCTCACTGGAACATCGGAATTCGAAAATTCCAACGGTGTTAGAAAGAGTACATGTCTGGCTCTCGTATGAACTAGGATTATTGACCTCGCTCTAAAATTAACAAAATGGCGGACCTTTGAAAAAATAAAATCACAGATTTTTTACCAAAAACCAAGTTAAAAAATAAGGAAGATCTTCACCGATTGGCTTTATCCTAGTTCATACGATAGCAGTACACTCACAGAGAAACGTGTAAAAATTTGAAATCGATTGGGTTATTAGTTTTTGAGTTATCGTGCCCGCCATTCGCAAAAAAATGTTTAGAGAAAAACGCGTTTAAAGTTTGAGAAGCCGTCACTTGATGCTGACACAATAAATCGGCTATATCTTCAAGAGTTCTTGAGATTTTAACTTGAAATTTTGCAGGGACATTCTTGAATTAGTGTAGATTGGAATTAAGTCAACAAAAATTTTGACCCCGAGAATGGGGGGGGGGTCCCCTTAATACAAAAATAATAAAACCTATGTTTAAGACCTCCGCAGACCATAGGCTGAGGGTATATATCTGTCGATAACACCAACTGACACTTTTTTATTGTTAAGCTATAACATTCAATTTCATATTACATTCCTTCATCCATTTTCTGCTCTATCATCTCTTTTCAGGTACTCAGGATGAATACACCGGACCAGTGGTATCCGAGTGATCTAAATCCATCGCCGAGTAGTCTTAAATGGCCACCGAGATCTTGTGATTTATAAACTTACGACTTCCCCTAGAGTCGAATCTAAACCACAAATATAGAGTTCGTGAGACTATCGAGGCCACTTGTAGCCACTTTTCCATTTGGGTTAGGCATAATTTAAACATACTCCCTCCCACCAATTCACTCTGATCAGATCTAAAGATTAATGTACAAACGTCGCTACTCCATATTTTCAATGCCCGTAATTTAAAGGGATCAATGAAAGAAAATAGACATTCTGGTGGTGCAAATACATTGGAGTTATGGTGACATAGTTCCATGTTATAATCTGCGAGGAAGAAACCGAAATATCAATTTAAAGCCACTTCGATTGAAAATGCCGTCAGGATCTTGAAAAGGGACCGACCCTCTAACAACTCGAAATGGTTTATTACACTGTTGCACAAAATGGAACACTTGGTCTGGGGCGTAAAATTCCTTATTACGACGAAAGCCCTTGGCGAGTATATGAAGAACTCAGAAGGCCAACATCGCCATAGGTCAAGTTTTGGAGTTATGGAGCGATTAATGTTTTTCACGAATTAAAGAGTCATCAAATGTATAGTATTGATTTGAAGCCCGGTTACTCATATTAATTATATTAAAAATATATTGACACTTTAAAAATAATTGATGAAATAACACATTTTTTTCATAAAATAAATTATGCATTTAAAGAAATTATTTTAATTAAATGTGAATGCCAAATTAGATCGGCAATTACTTGATTACACCTTGAGAAATGCAAAAAAAAAAACAAAACAAACAAATCTTCACATCTGGAACAAAAATAAAAGTTATTTATTTATGACTTTTTTTCTATAATTAACTAATTTTTAATTAACTAATAATAATGACAATCATTGAATAATTCAAAAATTCGAAGAAAAACACCTAAGCGAACAGAACTAAAATCAATGTTAATTTAATTCAATTTTCCACCTAACATTATAACAAAAAAATCAAACAAAAAAATTAAATTAATTCAATTACGAATGAAAGAGAACAAAATTAGCATAAAATTTAGTTTAATAATCAACAAAAAAGACGCTATGATTATTAAAATCACACTCGCCATTAATTGTTTGCTGGAAAAGGCAACAGCAAAACAAAAAATTAAAAACACTTCAAACACTCATGGAATTTTAATGGTTTACCAGGCGAGGAGAAATGGATGATGGGAACTGGTATTAAAATGAAACAAAAAAATAAATAACTATAATTATTGTTATTGTTATTAACACTGGCTTTACACAAATAAAATGTCACTTTGTGATATCAACTTTATGTGATATGTAAAAGTTGTTGAACGTTCAATGGATATTACCAACTCCGACAACCGCTAATTAAATACACTCAAGTCATGGACAAACATCTGAAAACCTTCATAGATATTCAGTTCTCAATGCGAAAACTGTAAATAACGTTTTTTTTTTTTTTGGGAACTTGGCCAATAAAGGATAATTAAAACTCTTGTCACATTACAAGAAGATTGGAAGTGACAAAAATTTTTTAAGCAATAAGTTGTGCTAAATAAGAGATCTACAAACTTTTTTCATTGATAAAGAAATCCCCATTAAACAAAGGCAAACAAATGCAGTTACAAAGCAAACAAATACAATGCAGTCATCCATACAATTATACCCTATATAACTATGTTTTCAGGGTATTATAACATTGTGTGCGCCAATAGTTTGTAACACCGCGAAATATTGGTCGTAGACACACCATTAAGTATACCATCATATATCGACTAGCTGTGTCGATTTAAACATGTGTCCATCCGTCCGTGTGTCTATTAGAATTGTAAACACAGTACAGACCACAGTCACGAAATTTTGCATGTAGGACGGAAGGGAATCTGGTCAAAGAATAAACATGACTTGAAGATCGGTCAATATTAAGCGGGTCAAATGGCGTATGTATTCTATGGCGTATATATTTACCCTGAAGGACATTGATCGGTCAAGAGAGTGTTAATAAAGTGAAATATTATCCAGGCTCGGAATATAGATCCGATTTTATAAGTATGTAAATAATATTATAACCAAGTAAAAAGCTCATTTATTTTGGCCCACTATGGGGTGAACATTCAATATACCTAAAAATTTTTCGGGACTCTTATATGGAGTTATGTCATGGTAAATTTGTACTAGGAGGAAACGAATTACAAAACTGCACTCAGGTTGAAGGGAAATATTTATAGTGAATACGTAATGCTAAAAATATAGCATAAAAATAGCAGAGAATTTAAAAATGATATTGAGAACCAATATTTATAAGTAGTAATTTATCAAGACAAATCCCTTCCCAGTTTTTTTACAAAAGCCCTTCTATAAAAACATTTGCAGCATCACAACACTGTGAAATAAATATCATTGCCAACAATTAATTTGAGAATACTTTGTTATTCGAAAATAAATTGATATTAATATGTATGTCTTCGAGAAGAAGGAAGACAAAACATACAATTAAATTATATAATTGATTTACAATTTTAAGTAATTACTTTATTTGTAAACAAATAAAAATTGCGATGAAATAAAACAAACAAAAAAGTAAAAACGTGTCAGTCGGTGTTGTAGACAGGAGGTCTACGGAATTACTGTTTAGCGTCGTGGTGGAGTAAGTTTGAAAGAAATATTACGATGTGCTCGAATCGGGCATTCCATTCGCATGATATTGAATTACTAAATTTTAAAATATTTGACCTTTTGTATGGAGGTACCGATGGGTTCGATCATCGGACTTTTTTTTTAGAGTTGTTAAAAATACGACGTGCAGAGTTTCTGTCAAATCTTATTTTTATTCCAGTCGCTTAATTATCGAGCTCACCAGCCAGACAGACGGACGGATCAGTATTTTGCTGAGACACATGTTAACCGTAGTAAAGTGTATATACCCTCATTGGCCATAGGGCTGAGGGTATAAGTGTCGAAGTTGTTAAAAACGGTAAGAATCCTATATACATAAAATACGTTCTAAATGAAATGAACTACATCTGAGTGTAGTATATCGACAATGTTCTACCAAGAGATTTATCCTTAGCAAATACAAAACGCCTATACACTACTTCAAACTATTTAAAATAGGGAGGGATAATGACATTTTCCTGCAAAGAAAATGTTTTTTCATACAAAGAATCCGGAAGTTTAAATTAGAATCACTTTAGTTGGAAAATAAGACTGCAATTGTAAAACTACTGAAAATTGAAAGGTATCGTTCATAGGGACTATGTGAAAACGTGGACCTATATATCTGATTTGTCAATCCTCGAAACACTTCTGAAACACGTTTTTGTATAGTTAAGATTTCTTGTTTCAAATTTTGATTTGATCTCCTGAATCGTAGAGGCATGATGACAGTTTAATATTTCCTTTGGAAAACAGTTGTTAATTAGCCAGGAATCCGAAATTCCAAATTACAATAATGACCTATGTCAAATGATGACCTACGTAGTAAAAATAATAATCTTATGAGTTATTCCCCATAATATAAAAATAATCATTGAAAATGTAAACCCAGTGAATGAAGCAGTATAATCAGACGGAGCATACCATACAACTATCACTGATCTAAGAAATATCTCTTAACCATAATATATAAATTTTGTTATTTCACACACAAAAGTTTGAGGTGCAAAATATTAACCGGTGAAATTTGTGATGTTCGGCATATAAGGGTGACCAATAGAGCGACTAGAAAACAAAAAAATGTTTCAGTTCATTTGATGCCCTAAATATATCAAAATTCTAATCATCTCTGAATATTATAGGCTTCGTACTGGATCAATGTGATCAGCGCTGATACTGTTTAGTAATACTAAACAGTATCAGAATACGTAGATCCCCATAAATGTATACGTACATTTTTATACCCTACACAACTATGTTGTCAGGGTATTATAGCTTTGTGCAGCCCAAAAGTTTGTAACGCCGCGAAATATTGGTCCTAGACCTACCTTTAAGTATACCGATCGTCATATCTCGACTAGCTGAGTCGATCTAGACATGTGTGTCAGTCCGTCCGTCTGTCCATTATAATTTGTAAACACGATACAGGCCACAGTTATGGACCAATCTACACGAAATGTTGCATGTAGGATGGGTTCTGGCCAATGAAGACCCCTATTGTTTTTTTAAAAGATCGGTTAATATTTAGGGGATGAAATGGACCAAAAACTTTATTTTTGTCGGTTTTTCTGGTCTTTCCAGAGGCCGCAATTATGACCCAAACACCGCGAGAAGGGCATCGGGCCAGAGAATAAGTATGCCTGTTTTGATAAAGATCGGTCAATATTTAGCGGTTAAAATTGACCCTGACTTTTATGTGAAAAATTACAAAATTTGTATTCTGTGGGGTATATATTTTCACCTAGACCCGTGAAGTTGATAGTATGTTTAAGAGGAGTGGTTGACCTTTAAATAGATACCAATTATATTGTCGTAAGTACTCGGATGCGGGTTTTACACATAAATATTTACAGGTGCTTACGTATTCATTCATTATTTAGTAAGCCATTACCACACTAGAGGGTGGAAATATAGCGTTGATCGCTTTTGAAATTTTTCATGAGGTTCAATTTGTGGTCACCGATGACGCCTATAATTTTCGGTGACGATCAGATAATAATTTTGGGATAAAGTGGACCGAAAGCTTGTGTTTTGATGTTTTTTTTTTTTTTTTTTTGAGTCTATCTATAAGCCAAAATTGAAAGTCCAGGGAGTCTGGACAAGCGTTTAGAAGGGCTGTACTGAATATTTGTAATATTTGTTGACCTCTAGTCGGTCAAGAGGGTGCAAATATCACGAAATATTGCCCATGCTCAGAATTAAGAACCACAGAAAGTTATAGTTTCGTGGAAGTTGTGTAGGGTATCATATGGTCGGCCCCGTCCGACTATACTGCTCCGCTCACTGGTTTCTGTTGATACCGCGCTTTTTGTGCTACGCTAAGAACTTTCCGAACTGCCTTCGTAAAATTGACATAAGGTCAACCACTCTTCTTAAATATACTGTCAGCTTATCAGGTCTAACTTCTTCAGGGGTAACTGTATACGCCATAGAATGCAAAAAAGCTGCGTCCATTTGACCCACTATATATTGCCGATTAGAAAATATTAATTCTTATTTGTTGTCCAAATCCCCATTCTTAGTTTAAAATTTATTGATACTCGTATCATAATTGTGACCTCTAAAGCGACCAGAAAACCCGACAAAAATAAAGTTGTTGGCCTATTTAATCATCTATAAGTGTTTTCTTTTTCTGAACCGAACATACATGCAAAATTTCGTGACGATTGATTTATAACTGTGGCCTGTACTGTTTTTATAAAGTATAATAGGTATGATGGCCTTATAAACTTTTGGGCTTTGTGGTTTATTATTGGACACCAAATCTCTCTACAGAAATGATCAACACAATTGACATAAGGGCTTTCGGTTAAAAAAAAAATAATTTTGTTTTTTATTTAAACAACCCTAATTCAAGATTGTCTATAAAATTTCTATTTTTTGTGTCAGCATCAAGTGGTGGCAGAAGTGATTCTCAAATTTTAAACTCGTTTTTTCTCCAAACAGTGTTTTTACATATGGCGAATAAGATAAGATAACTCAAAAACTATTTATCCAATCCGTTTCAAATATCAACGCGTTATTCTGTACGTATATATAATATATCTTCCTTATTTTTTAACTGGGTTTGTGGTCGATAATAGGGAATTTTTCAAAAATTAAAAATATATTAAGGGGACCCCCCCCCCATTCTCGGGGTCAAAATTTTTGTTGATATAATTCGAATCTACACTGATTAAAGAATGTCTCTACAAAATTTCAAGTGAAAATCTCAAGAACTCTTGAAGATATATCCGATTTATTGTGTCAGCATCAAGTGACGGCTGAAGGGATTCTTAAACTTTAAACGCGTTTTTCTCTAAACATTTTTTTGCGAATGGCGGGCACGATAACTCAAAAACTAATAATCCAATCGGTTCCAAATTTTGCAACGTTTCTCTGGGAGTGTATAGCTCTCGTATGAACTAGGATAAAGCCAATCGGTGAAGATCTTCCTTATTTTTTAACTTGGTTTTTGGTAAAAAATCGGCGATTTTCCAAAAATATTTTTTCAAAGGTCCACCATTTTGTTAATTTAAGAGCGAAGTCAATAATCCTAGTTCATACGAGAGCTAGGCATGTACTCTTTCTAACACCGTTGGAATTTTCGGATTCCGATGTTCCAGTGAGGAGTTATCATGCCCGCCATCAAAAATAAGGACTTTTCTTTAATTACAAAAAAACAACAACAAAACAATAACAAACATTTTTTGTAAAGCATTTTTCTTCTCTTTTAAATCTTCAAATATATATGTGCAAAGTTACAAACCTTAACAAGCATTGGTATTGATTTACCAGCCCATTGAAAATCTTGAAAAATTAAAATCGATAATGGGTGGGGTTCCCTTAATAGTCGGGAATCGGGCGTCCCATTAATCGGAAATTATGCCCGCCGTCGACAAGAAGAACTCTTCGTTAATTACAAAAACAACAGCAACAAAATTATGTTCATTAATTTTCTAATCCTTTAAGTCTTAACGTCCATTTTCCAGTCGATTGAAAATCGTAAAAAATTATAAATACTCTTCAGAAATTAAATATTTTTTTGGCCATAAAAAATGGAATCTCTGGCCCATAGTGCAGTGTAATTTTATGAAAATTTCTCATAATACAGTCTACGTTTGTCTTCCTTTGTGTCTGCTTACATTAATTCTGTCTTTCCCCCGATAAATGAAGACGCGCAAAAGATTTTATTACGTATCATTAAAAGTAAGAAAACAAAAAAAGAAGTGACCACAAAATTCCCAAAACAAAAAACTCTTTCAAAATGTTTGAACAACAAAAAAGGGGCTAAAATTATAACATTTATGATTAATGAAATGCAATTTTTCCACTTCAGGTGGTTTTTGTGAATAATCCCCGACAAAGAATGATACCAGACATTATCCAAAACATTAAAGAAGTCTGCAAAAACTGGCATTGAAAAAATCACATTTTGGTATTAATGACTGGCATTTATTTATAAATCTGCACTTCTTTGAAAACGAATTAAAAGTGACCAATGGAATCGAACAGGAAAAAACCAAACCTATTAAAAGAGCCCATGGTGCAGTGGAAAATCACAAAACTCAATTAGTTAACCAACTGTTAAAATTTAATAAAAAAATAATAAAAAAATAATAAAAAAATAAATAAATAAAATATAACATATGGTTAAGCTTCTCACGTGATCTCTGGTTTTTTGTCTAGTATTTAGTGTTGAGGAATTTCACGTTTTATTTGAATTAATTTCATTTGTTTTTCTGTTTTATTCATTTTCAATCATATATTGCACAACGTTTTTTTTTTTATTATTATTATTATTGTTTGATGACTTTTTGTCCTGTCGAACAACCAATTGAAATAATTTAAAAGTGTTGTTGTTGTATGTTTTTGTGCTGTTGTTGCGTGTGAATGCAAATTTTGTTGCCGTATGATATAAAGCCCAACATTTGTTTTATTTCAATTTTTGTTCGATTTATGATGACTTGTACTCTAGCAAATGACGGCTGCTGTGTATATGTGTGTGTGTCTGTGTGATGTAGGGCCGGAACGTGATTGTTTTTAAGCGTTCAATTTAAAAAAAAATGATTCACGTGCCAGTTTAAACGCCGTCAGACAGTTACAAACAGCAGCAGATAACAGAAAAACTGCCACTCATACTAATAAAGGACTGACCGACCGACCAATCAACGGCTACTGTTTGTCAGATTGAGCATTGTGATGGACATCAGGATGCATACTTAATTGATTCGCTTTATGCAGGTTTGGGAATTCCAGCAAATGCAGCGGAAATATTTCTATAGTCATTGCGAGTGTGTAACATCATTTTGTTAATTTAGTCTAAATACGTCACAAGAGAATTCTGTGAACTGTAATTGTATGCGCTTGATTTTAATCATTACCTGATGAAATTTTTAATTAAAATATATTTTTATTGCACAGAGATTTAACATTAATTTTAACAGTTTGTGGTTTTAGCTTGGTAAAGGTAATTTAAATGGAAAGTAATTGAAGAAGTTTAAATTTTGAGTAATTAAGAGATGTCTATAGTTACGATTTTGATTTTTCTGCATAGCTCATTTATTTGGCCTTAGGACGAGCCCTATTGAAATTAGGAAAAAATCGGTTCAGATTTAGATATAGCTCCCATATATACATATATAAGGTAAATGGTGCACCAAAGTCCCTATATATCTTTCGATTTGCACGAAATTTCGCATAGCGTATTGAATTAGGTCTAGAATGATGAGTGTAAAGTTTCGTGAAAATCTGTTCAGATTTAGATATAGCTCCCTTATATATTTGCTTCCCAATTGTGCACTAAAGACCCAAAGTTTGGCCGATTGGCACAAAATTTAGCATAGGTTGCAGAATGGCATGTGTAGGGATTGATGTTAGTCGTTTTACATATAAACAAAGATCACACTTTAAGTTTGCTAAATTTCATGTCAATACATATGTAGAATATACCTAATGTGGTGAAGGGTATAATAGAGTCGGCCCAGTCCGACTTTACTAATTTCCTTACTGGTTTAATATTTGCTTTTTAATATAGTCTATCGAAGTGTTTCGTGACAAACTTTACCCTCTTATTGGTTCTGCGGTATCTTATTCACCGCCACTACTTGATAGCAGAAGATTTGCAAAATGCTCCTTCCAGATCCTCAACACGCTATCTATAACTATTACCAGAGTTCTACAGGAGGATGTGCATGGACCGTCCCTATTTTACTGGTAAAACATGATAAATTTCGTTGTTTGATCGGGAGAAAGCCAGGTGGTCTTGTGTATACCGAGATGCTTGAATCTTGTGCTGCTAACTAACGTACATTTTGCCGAAAATTCAATCAATCTCATGCCGTTGTTCGATGTTTTTTCATGATGGCTGAATTTTCCGACGGTGGGATCAAAAATATTTTCCTTTCCGTTTTTTAATTGAGGATTTTAATGTCATGGTCAGGAAACCAGCTGGGTTGTGACAGAACATTTGTTCCCTAAGCCATTACAAAGATTTCCAGGCGCATCGGTATTTTGCGCAGTTCTTCCAATTTAAAATACCATGTTCGGCAATGTTGTCTTCCACTTGATCTTTCCATGCTGTTTCTAGGCGTTTGAAAAATATGTCTTTGGTCTGCTCATTTTTGTCTTCGGTCGGAGCATGGGCGCAAATGAGACTGATGTAGAAGCACTTGATTTTATGCATATTATAGCATTTCGATCATCTATTGAAGTGAATTTGGAGACAATGAATTTTATTCTCCGCAGCCAAATTCATATCTCGTTCCATGGCAGCTGATTTACTTACGTTTGTTCTTTTCCATCGCATTTCCTGTAAGGCAATAATACCGGATTTGTACTTGTTGAGCACATCCGCCAAAGCGAAAACTGCGTCTGTTCTTTTAACGTGCGCAAATTTTAAGTGTTTTTCCAAGGGTTTGGTTTTAATTTTTTATAGTTATTATGGGTGAAATCGAAGTATCAACTCAGTACTTCAACGGGTGTTGAAAGTAGGTCCATGTGTAAAATCTTTCATGTTGAACTGAACTTTGGTCTGTTCAAAACAAGGACCAAGAATTAAACCATACAAACTGATATCGAGATACTGATAGGTAGAGGAAGTAACTATGTATAATAGTGTTGAATTATGAACAATGTAAAAATATCAAATATAGGACATACAAATATTATTATCCAGAAAATCGAATAATCAATTTGCTTCCTATCAAATATATAAGCATTCAAAATAGCGTGTTGTCGTATGCACCTGAAAGACTGACGGACGGGCATTTCCAAATCAACATCAAATTGACTGAAACTTATTTGGAACGAAGGCAATTGGGAATTAAACTAATATTTCGATAAGGTTTTAGTTTTTCTTTCCAATTATAATCAGATTGTGAGGGAGTAAAAAATGCATTCATTACAAAAAGTTTCAAGAAGATTCGCCGTTTTCTAGGCGAATTTTGTTCAGCGATGCCATTTCTGGCTAAATTGGGATGCAAACAAAATTTCTCCATTTGAGTCGAAGTGGAAGACAGTAGGGATAAAGGATCCTGTTAAGATATCTAGTAATATGGTTATGTCGATTCTACCAACATCATTATAGATCAATTTTTTAAAACATTATATCGTATAACCGATTAAGTACAATAAATTAAAGTAATACCCAAACCATTTGCTGACATTCCAAGAAACACCACTATATTTAAATAAATAATTGCTTTTTGTCATGTTAAAATACCAAAACAAATTTATTATTAATTGATATACAGAAATTTATAATAAACTGTAACTGATTATTGTGTTGACATTAATTAATGTATGAAAAATTTAATTTTATTTCCACTAATCAATATTAACATAAATTATTGTTTTTTTCTTTTTTGCTGCTGCAGACCTCTACATTGTTGTTATTGCGGCTTTTAATTCCAATGGTGATAATTAGTTGTAATCAGAATATAATTGGTATTTTTTTTTTGCTTTTAACAATGGCATGGATTTTAGTATTTATCACCTGAAGGTAATGACAAACAGCCGTAATCATTTGTCGTTCTAACCACAAGAAAATCGTTTATACACAAATCGGGGCGTAATTTAGTATTTCTCTTGGAATTATTATTCATATTGTGGCTGCATTATTCGGTATGGTTGTATAGATGATGAAATATGGTAAGTGGATTAAATGTTATTTGGAATTGTGAATAATTTCAATAGCTTAAGGGGATTTTTTAAAATACATATTTTATCTGTCGTTCTGTGGTGTTCCAAAAATTAAAAATTACATAGGGGAGACTGGGGCACCTTCGGCACTTTTTTTAGAGCTCTATATCTCAGTACTTACACAACATATATAACAACTTTATGGCTGATTATTGTCCTCGGACACTTAATTATAAAAAATAGTACCAAAAAGATATAAAAAAATAGTATTAGTTAAAAAATTTTACAGTTTTGTAAAAAAAGTCAAATTAGCCGAATGTGCCCCAGCCCGGGGTAGCTTCGGCATTTGATGGGGCATATTCGGCACCATAGTCATAGCCGGGTAATTGTCATCGCTATCAGTCTGGTTGAAATTCTGATCCTCTAAAGACTCTATTTGGTTTTAATACGCCACACAATGTTTGAATTATAGGACTTTATTTTCTAGCGGCGGACGTTTACATCTCAAGGTCGCACACACCATCAGAAATAGAGGTTTTCTATCGCATTTTCGTCAATACAAGCACGTTTGATCTTATATATGCAATTTCGAACCATATTAAAGGATTAGTTTTAAAGACAAACTCAAAAATTATTTAAGGAAATAATAATGCACAATCTGTATATGGTTCGTTGAGTATGGGGTTGAGTATGGGGTTGAGGCATTAAAACGATTATGGTATAGCCCCCATAAAACAATACACCTCTATTTTCGTTATTTTTAAATTTTTTGTCGAATTGACTGTAATTTTGCATTCCGGGTTATTGAAGGGTTAAAAAGACTTACTTAGTTGGCTCAGACAGAACATTTGTTTCATAAGACGAACTTAAAAAAAGATTTCCAAGCGAGTAGATCTTGTGCGCCTTTTTTAATTTGAATGACCGTGTTTCGAGATATTATCTTCCATTTGCTCTTAAAATCGAATTTTTGGCCTTCCCCTACTCGTGAACCATCAGTAGGCTCGGTTTTATACACATTTTGAGCTGGGGCATCCTCATCCGCTGTCGCTGCAGCTCGATGCGTCTAAATATGTCGATGTTCGTGTGCAGATAGTATAGGTCGTGGTTCATTCGACGGCGATATTCACCATCGACCCAGCGACCCACCATCGAACGGCCCATAGATCTTTCAGATAGCTTTTCTCTCAAACACTTAAAGAACTGTCTAATATGCTTGTGCAAGTATCCATGCTTCAGATTCATATACCAGCTCGGGTAGTATCAGCGTCCTGTAGGGTGTGAGTTTGGTTTGGTCTCTGAATTGCTTATTTAGCCCAAAGTAGCATTTGTTGACCAATATCTGAATCACTCTAGCCGTTTAACGAATTTAGATAGATCGCCAAAATTTAGCATAGAGTCGACTTTTGTCTGCAGGCAGGTCGAAATTGGCTATGTTTAGCCATATATCCCCTTTTTATATTGCATATGGTTGTAAGACTCTGTTGTAATCATTCTACTTGCGGAGGATATCGAGATGAAAACCTAGAACGTAAGGTTCGAGAATGAACTATATCACCCTACATGCTCGGCAATATCGGTCCACTTTTGATGTTTTTAGCCAAAATCTCCATTAAAAATTTATGAAATCTGTATTTGGTGTACATTATGGTTTACATAAATCGGGTTGTAGAAATGTCGGTAGATATCCACTTTTTAGTATGTTTCTAATATTTTCATTTCATGTACCAGTCAATAATCTATGGTGGTGGGTTTTCACCTGTTTAAATTACGTTTCTCCTCTCTCCTTTTATCTCGATAATTCTACTGTCCGCAGGGTTCTCTATAGCAGTGATGCTCATAATACATGCATTGGTATTTGTATATTACTCTCCCGCCTATTCTAAACAAACGGCAAGTCTAAATTGAGAGAGAATACGTGTGGTTTGTTGTGGCGAAAACGTAAAGGGCTGAGCAACACTGCTCTATAGCAGGGTCAGGTATAGAACTGTTTTTAACGCTCCTTTTCAAACAAATTACTCTTAAAGAGAGCACGTTTACGAAGGTTTGCTGATACGGTCCTATAAGCTGCGTTTTTCACCTCAGTGTGACTGGTGACAACGTGGGGAGTCAGTGTTAACCATTGAGATGAAGAGTGACCAATATAAGCCTGGAATTTGCCATATTAAAAAGAGGCATTTCTTAGTTTCGAAAGATAAAAATACACCCCTGAATATTCTATTAACCAAGCTCGGCATTAACATCAACTCATGATGATAACTCAAAATATAAATTGTAAGAGGCGCCATCTAGAGAAAATTTGTAACCCTAAATAAGCAATGACTTCAACAACTGCTCTAAATCCAAGGAAGCGTTGTTTCTAGGCATCGGTAGATGGCAACCCTCTTCACCTAAAAAAGGCTAGTACTTAGCTAGAAAAAAATGCATTAACGAAAATAACAGAAGACTAATCGACGTTTCGTGTGACAATCGTAGTTCTCTCTATTCTTCTTATTTTCTTATTTTTCTATTCTTATTTTACGTTATGCTAACGTTTCTTCTCTAAAATCGTACTATATGGACATTTTCGGGAAAAAGGTAAACCATAGCCATATAATTTTGTTTCTTTAATTTTAATAAAAATAAATATTTAAAAATTCATTTGGAAAATATCTTCATGAAAAACTGTGTGAATTTCATATGTTTAAAAACTTTTTTTCATTGTTTATAATGTTTGCAGAAAAAATATCTCCGCAAACATTGGGCGCCATGCGACTTAAATTCCAGTAATCTACATTTTATTGCAGCTATCTTCTTTTTCAGGGTAAACGAATAAATACAATAATGATTATTATTTTAAGGCCAAACACTAAAATTTGCACTCCTTTGTTTGATGTACGCTGATATAAACACACCTACGTGTACATACATATTCGTTTAATCTCAAGGCACGTGACAACCTCGTTTTCTTTCATCTTCATAGTCTTGTCTTGTGGTTGTACTTTTAATACCAAATATTGTTAAAATCCAAAGGTTTTGGAGTCTGCTGCCAAAGGAAGTGTGACCATAATCACAAAACAAAGTAGTTCACACAGAAAAATCTTATTCAAACTTGTTTATGTCAGTAGGTTGTCTGAATTCTTGAAAAGGGTCTTAAAAACAAGTACGTACTTCAATATTTTTCTTTTTTCATTATTTCGTTATTTACAGGTTGTTTACATCAAATTGATTTAATTATAATGCAACTCAAATGTCGTCGTTGCATATAATTTTAGACCGGGTGTATTTACGTTCAATATTGGGTCAGTAAAGTACGCGTGCCAGGCGAAAAAGCGCAAAATATATCATTACCGATTTGTTCCAGACAAAAATAAACCATATGAATCAATAAGCATGACGACAGAACGACGGTGTTTGGCAACCTTGACGTAAGAATATATATTTAATTTACTTTAAATAATAATAAGATGCGATTGTCGAAGATTTGACATCAATGCGAACTGAAATATTATTATAATATTTTGTTACACTTCGAATATTCCCCTGTAACCCAATAAAGTATAGGTACACTTTTTGATATAGCCCCAATACCACCGCAATGCCCCATTTTTGATATTCTAAAGGTTCTAGCCGCAATTGGCAAAAAATTAATTCACTTCAGTTCTAGATTTTGACATATTCCACATACAATAGTTCCGCCCTAATTTTAGCTATTTTAAAGGTCCTAGGTCACTTTCAACCGACTTGGTTGTTATTTGTCTTTTTATTGCAAGTCCCTGTCTTGACTCGTCCTGATATAAAGAGTCCTAACCGATATGACTGTAATTTGTCATTTCGACTTCTTGAAGTGAAGAAATTCAGACAATTTTAAAATCTGGTTCATGTTTTGAAATAGTCCACGTATAAATGAGCCACTACAATTTCAGTTATTTTAATAGTTTCTCACATAACCGATGTTGATTCAATTTGGCATCTTCCATAGAAGATCAAATAGTCTTCTTTATATAAGATCAGATAGTCAGCTTCGTAGAAGACCTTCTAATATAAGACCAGGATGCCTTCTAAAAGAAGGTCAAGAGGTCTTTATTTCATATAAGATCAGAAGGTATACGTCACAGAAGTTAAGAAGGTATTCATCATAGAATATCCGAATGTCTTCTTCATAGAAAATCAGAGGTTCTTCTTCATATATCAGAAAGTCTTTTTGTAGAATATCACAGGGTCTTTTTTAGAGGAGACTTCTTACCGGAGACCAAATGATCTTCTTATCGAAAACCAAACCAGTTTTAGAAGACCAAAGGGTATTTTCATAGAAGACAAAAGGGTCTTCTTATAGAAGACAAATGTATCTTCTCATAGAAGACAAAAGGGTTTTCTCATAGAAGACAAAAGAGTCTTCTTATAGAAGACAATAGGGTCTTCTAATGGTAGGCCCAAGGGTCTTCTTATAGAAAACCAAAGGACCTTCCTAAAGAATACATAAAGGTCTTATGTATAGAAGACCATAGAAGACCAAGTACCATGTTTCGAAATGTTCTCTTCTACTTGATCTTTCTATCAAATTTGTGGCCTTCCCCTTCTGCGTAAACCATCACTTGGCTCGCTTCTATATGCCATTGGAGCTGGGGCATCCACATCCATTCTCACAACATGACCTAGCCAACGTAGTCGCTGCAGCTTGATACGTCTGACAATGCCGATGTCCGAGAATAGATGGTACAACTTATGGTTTATTCGGCGTCGATGTTCACCGTCAACGCAAATCTCTCCAAGAACTGCCTTATCTGCTTGCGCATGTACCCATGCTTCAGATCCACACAACAGCACGGATTATATCAGCGTCTTGTAAAGTATGAGTTTGGTCTGGCGGGGAGTGGACTTATTTATAAACTCCTTACTTAGACCATAGTAGCAACTGTTGGCCAACAATTTTTTTCTCCGGATTTCAAAATGGATGTCATTACTTTTATTTGTGGCGGTGCCGTGGTAAATAAAATCTTTGACTACTTCTAAGCTGTAGTTCTCAAGTTCCACAGTTGGTCTGAGTCGACTGCACGTCTTGTGCGTTGATACCATCAACTTGGTCTTTTCGTTATTTACTGCTACACCCACTTCGGCAGACTCCTCAATTTGTTCAAAGGTGGCTGTTACCTCTCGCAATGTTCGACCCATTATATCGTTGTCATTGGCGTACACCTCTGAACGGATAGGGTTGTCGAATGCGGCTGTATAGTCGAAGGATATGTGGATTTGACGATTTGACGCAAAGTGAAAATCCGGTCAATGGTGGATTTGCCTGGTCTAAAGCCGCTTTGGTATGGTCCAATAATATCATTGACGATTAGCTTCAGTGGTTCACACAGCACACTGGATAGCACTTTATACGCGATGGGGAGGAGACCAATTCCTCTATAGTTGGGACATATCGTCTTGTCTCCTTTTTTGTGCACAGGACACAGGATGCTGAGGTTCCAGACATTGGGAATGCATTCCTCTAGCCAAATAGTACTATCAGCTGGTGCATGCTCCTGACCAACATCTGACAATCGGTCTTGAATAGTTCGGCTGGTAACCCATCGACACCTGCTGCTTTTTATTATTCTCAGCTGATTGATTGCTATTCTCTTATTGGTTCAGGGAGTATCTTCTTCGCAGCCACTATTTGATACCAGAAGCTTTTCAAAATTCTCCTTCCAGATCCTCAACATTCTGTCTGCATCTATCACCATATTTCTTTCTTCATATTTTCAGGAGGATGTGCCAGCACCAAAGCCTTCGATTTGGTGTTTTACTTGATGGTATTCTTCAGACCAATGTGTCTTGTTTTAAAAATTCCAGAAGATCTTCTTCATAGAAGGGGAGAAGGTCTTCTTTATAGAAGACTAGAAGGTCTTTATCATAGCAGACCAAAAGGGTTTCTTATGTCAGTCTAAAAGGTCTTCATTATAGAAGGCGAAAAGACTACAAGGTTTTCTTTATATAAGAGAACAAGGTCTTCTCCATAGAAGACCGTAATGTCTTCTTTATAGGAGATATTTTTTATAGACACAAGAAAGTCTTCTTCATAGAAGACCAGAAGGTGTTCTTCATAGAATGCCAGAAGGTCTTTTTCATAGAAGACCAGAAGGTCTTCTTTATAGAAAACCTCCTTTATAAAAGGCCCAAAGGTCGTCTTCATAGAAGTCCTGATTTTTCATAGAAGACCGGTAGGTCTTTTCATAGAAGAACATAAGGTATTCATAATAGAAGACCAAAATGTATTATTTTTATACGACTAAAGAAACCAAAATGTTTTTTTTTAAAAGACCAAAAATCAAAAGGTATTCTTTATAGAAGACCAAAATGTCTCCTTTATTTCTCCTCATGGTTATTTTCCATTATCACGATGATAATCGCTACAGCACTACAACAAACATTCCATGTTGTATTAATGAACTGTAAGCGGCCAGCAAAAAATAAAATATAAGTCAAAATATTTATTTAACTGCCAGGAAGTTTTGTTTATCTGTTTTCCCCTCGTCGCTGTTTATCATCTCGAATAGCCGCAGTAACCTCCATTATTTTGGATTGACTGACTGACTATCTGACTGACATATAACTCACTTGCCCGAGTTGACAGACATTTAAACAAATAAATACTAAAGCGCAATAAAATTCTCATAACATGTAACAAAAACTCGGTAAATTGGTAATAATAATATAATTTTTTATAATGGTAATGGCCGTCGGCAGACAATTTGCAAATACGACAAACTAAATGTTGTGTTCAAATGGCGAGGAAGAAAATTAAGAGATGACATTTTAATGTGGAAAATTGTAAAAAAGTAAAATAGTGCTGATTTGATTTTAATTTGAAAATAACACGTGTATTAAAAAGCCATTATATTTATATATCTAAGAATTATATAAAAAATATTTTTACCCTTAAATTAAGGATTACGAGCGGGTCGGAAAAATATTAAACCAAGATTTTATGAGCGTTGTTCAAAGGTGTCCCCCGTTCAAAGGTGCCCCCCTCTCCCCTATATATATATATATATATATAACTCTGAAACATTTTAAAACTGTGTTTATAAAATTTCCTTTATATCTCATTTTTTTATTATAAGACGTCTTGCCTGCTAGGAGGTGCCAAGGGATCTATATGACAATAATTATTTACTTAACACATCATTTAAACATTTGTAATTGTTTCTCGTTTTCATTTTCATTTAGTAGGATTGATTTATTGTTGTTAATTTAAAATGTTGATAATAAACAATTACAATTTTTATTTGCTTTTTCAATTAACAGAAAAAGAAGTCATGTAACAACAACAATTTCAGAACAGAAACGACAATCAAACAAACAACAACCCAATAAAAATAAATACAGATGTAAAGAAAGATATATCAAATATATATGAAATTGATAAAAACTAGAACAAACGAAACAATGGATTTTAAGCAATTCACACGCGGTTAAAATTCATTTCAAATTTCGACGTGTATTTTTATCTATTTCGTTATATTTAAAACGTTGAAGACTAAAAATTGGAGACAAAATTATTTAAAGAGTAGTTCTATAGACCCCATCATCGGTTTATGTTATTATCGTATACTGAATGAAATCTGCAAGTTTTATAATTGTTCAACGTTTTGTGTTACGATCAATTTTGATCATACATTAGCATCAGATGAGTGTAGCAAATTTTAAAAATTTTGACTCTTTATAAGGTAGTACCTGAAGGGGCAGATCGATATTCACATTTTACAACATAATTTTAGTATAGAAGAATTACGGTGTGCAAATTTTGGACTAAATCGGTTACTTCATTAGAGGATTTTCATGCGGACCAGTCAGCCAGACGATGGTCTTTGAATTATCTGTAACAGATTTGTAGTCGAAAAACCGATATTTCCATGAGACACCCTTTTGTATCAAACTGTAGCAATTTCGTTATTATAGGCATGTCTTCTATGGGGAACCACAAATAATTCTGTTAGTACCATTACATTGAAGTTATCCTTAAAATGTATTTACTAAAAGTAAAAAAACTACACCTATATACAATATATTTCTTAAAAATCCGCGACTGATGCATGCTTGAAAATCTTCATTAAAAATCAAGCCTAAATGTATACTTGTATACTTGAACAAGTAAAAAAGTGTCAGTCGGTGTTGTCGACAGATATATACCCCAAGCCTATGGTTTGCGGATGTCTTCGGAATTACACACAAATGTTATTATTAGTTGTATATAAGAAATATTTTTTACCATTTGTGAGGGAAGGAGTGGTACCTTGACTTATTCTAGACTTCGTAAAAATAATGGGTTGTGCAAAGCTTGGTTCATATCGGACATTCCATTCGCCTGATATTGGATTTACAAAATATTGAAAATTTTAACCATTTGTGGGGTAGGTACCAGCAGCAATGGACCAATGGTTCCCATATTCGGACTTGTTCTAGGGTTGGTAAAGATAATAGGTTGTGCAAGGTTTGGTTCAAATTGGACATTCTATTCGCCTGATATTGGATTTATAAATATTGAACATTTTGACCCTCGAACAGTCCGTTCGCATGATATTATAAAAGTAATTTTTAGCACAATATGACCATTTTGTGGGGGAGGAACCAGAATGAGTGGACCGATATTCTCCATCTTAAACAGAAAGACGGACAACACACGGACGGACATTTGTAATTCGACTCCAAATTGTCTGAAACGGATTTGATCCAAAGAAACATGGGGTCTAAAACTAAACTAATATTTCGATGAGTCAAAAATCAAGGTTTTATAATGATCACCGCCGTCATCAGATCTTTACCCTATCTATGGAGTATCATAGATAACAAAATCCAAATAGTTTCGCAAATAAACAGACATATCCTCTTTCAAAAGATTCAGGAAGCAAGGAATAGTAACCCAAGCATCAAATCGAGTAATGAAAAATAATAACCAAGCTGTCGTTTACCATAAAAATTTGTCTATTTTTAAGAAAAATCAAAAAGTTGCTTTAGTTTTGACCAAGCAAAAATTGGGTTAATTTAGATTTCCACAATTTTTTTTTTATTTCAAAATAAATTTTAAATTAAAGATTTTTTTATTAGATTTTTTATTTTAAACCCGAATAGTGCTGTAATTATTTTTTTTTTTTCGAATTGTGGGACGAAACTTTCAGCATCTCTAGATTGAGGGCCACTGAATCCAAAAATTTGATTTGTATCCTTTTTTGTCTTATCAGGATAATCGACAGGATCAATTTTTGGGCTGTGGTCGTATGTTTACACTAACACTGCACAGGTTTACAGTTACAGGTTTTTTAGATGATTCATTGATCGTATTATGAGTGTGGCCATATGGTCAAGCTAGCACAGCTCGGGTTAAAAAAAGTTACATCCCATTTATTCAGTTTGCATTTTATATAGTATGAGATTGTATATATTTTAAAGGGATTTAATTTAAGATATAAAAATATCTATTTAAAAAACCAACAAATTAATTCGCAATAATTCGTTGACACATGCACATAAACAAGATCACATAAAAATTTATTTCGACTATGTGTTAGTTAACATTTATGTTTTTACACCCACCACTTTAATCACAATTATGAACGTAAATAAAATAAATCCTTGAATTGGTTAGTGAACTTGTTCACTCATCCGCAATAAGATAACAAGGCGCCGCCGGCTATTATTCTATAACAATTATTGTTGTACACTCTCCAAATATGTTTGTATCACACCACTTTCAATCTTAACTAACTTCACGTGTTTATATTAAAAATTCAACTGAAATTTATCTCGTCCAATTGTAGGTCTTTATAACTCATAACCAAAAAAATAAAAAAACAAACAAAAATTTGTCTTTCTTTTTATTATGGTTAAAATAAATAATAGAGTGCGTTGCGAAGGTGGTCAATGGATACAGAACTTTGGTTTAAGGGAGTAACTAGTGAGGAAACAAAGATAATAACTTATAGTCGCGCATTAAAACGAACGAGATAAGTATTTGTGAAATCAAAACTAATAATTAGGAGAAAGTTAATAAAATAACTGTATATTAGGTTTTCAATGGTTAGAAAAAGTTTATCTTTGCGACGTATAATTTTATTATCATATTTTTTTAATAAAAATTAGAAATTATATTGGTGTTATATTTGTTTTTTATCTACTTTGTTTTGTTCATGGGGGTTAATGTGATCATATTATAAAATGAGACCTTGGCGTCGTTGGATGATCATCGTTAGATGATCACACGTTCATTAAAATTACACGCGTCCATAAACATTCTATCAGCAGTGTGTGTGGTATAATAAACTAATAAAGAATTATTATAATTGTTTTAAGACATTTGAGATTGTCAAATAAATTTAAAACACACACACACAGGTTTGTGTCATTAAAATCTAATGGGCCTAATGACAGTTCTTCATTGAGCCCATAATCAATAGCAATAAATAATAATCCCATGCCAGGAAATCTTCTACAAATTTGTAAATAATATAAAAATACAAAATTCAAATCGAAACCCCGTTATCACAAAATACTAGACGATAATACCATTGGACGTATGAGCGTATAAGTTTTTATAATTGATAATCGCAATTGACCCAAAATAACTTAAAAATTCCATAATCCAAAAATGTTTGTACGCTAATTTAATGAAACTGATATGTTAACCTTGATGCAAATATTCTAATTAGATAGAAAGTTCACGTGACGTAAATAAAATAAATAAAGCAATTCCGTTGCTGATGGTGGTGGTGGTGCAAAAATTTCACTTATCACTGATAGTGGATGTGTGCAGAACAAATAAACATAATATCCGTTAAAAAGATTCAAAACAAAAAAATGAATCATGTTTTTGGCGAAACATATTTAAATTTCTAGTGTGATTTTGTTTCTGATAAAGTTTCAATGTTGTTTTTAGGCTTAGTGCAGATAAAAAAAACCGGGTGTCCTTAGTCGTATAACAACTGAGAATATACACTTCATATTAGTTGAATAGTGTAAGAAGTTCCGGCAATTGAGTCACAAAAATGTTTGGAAGGTTTGTAACCTATGACCGTATCACGAATGCATATTAACACTACGATCAATAACCGGGCACATATGTACCTTTTCATTAAAAATGCTATAAATTGTTCAAGAATGGATCAAATTTTGATTGCTCAAAATGTTTTTTACCCATAATTAATGAAAAAAAAAATATTTTTTCCCATATATATATTTTTTAATGATATTACCTACAAATGTACCCGTTTATTTTTCTACGTACATTTTTGTTGGTTATTGACCGTAGAGTTCAGAGTCTATGTTTTCAGGTCGATCTATTTGGCTAGAGAAATATATACTTATTCGACGACTTTTGCCGTTATTTACGGGCCATATTTAGCAGTGGCTTCATAAAAGTCATTACGTTGAATTCGTATTTATAACGAAGTGGTGAAATTCTATTTACGAAGTAAAATCAATACCCTCCACCATGAGATGACATTAAAAATATCAATAATCGGTCGGGATCCTTATATGGAGACTACATCAAAACATGGACTTACATTGTAAATTTTCTACATGGATGTTTTGTATCATAATACATATAGCCAGGCTATGACCCACCGAGAACCCGGAATGTCAACTTGTGATCACTTCCGTGGGAAAATTCGTTTCGTACCAGAAGAAGTTACTCTATAGAAATATATGTTTGAATGTTTGTGGGGGATGTACCGGAAGAAGTGGACCTGTTGGTAACTTCTTAAGAAATGATCTATGTTAGGTAAAAGTATTACGATTTTCAAAATTTTGTATTAAATCGGATTCACATTCCCTTAATGTTTGATTTATAAAAATTGAAATTTTTGACTCTTTGTGGGAGATGTACTAGAAGGAGTGGACCGATAAGTCCGATCTTCCAACATTATAGAGGCATGGTTAAAATATTAGGTTGTGCAAAATTTGGTTTAAATCGGGTGTTCTGTTTACATGCTATTAAAACATGCATTTTAGCACAATTTTTAGCATAATAATAAATATTGAAAATTTTGACCAGTAGGAGTAGACTAATGTGTCCCATCGTCGGACTTCATCTTAGATTGGAAATATAATAGGTTTCGGTACGTTTTGTTCAAATCGGCTATTATGGACGCATGATACTACAAAATTAATTTTCAGCACAATTTTGAAGGGAAGGGGTGGGCCAAAATTAGTTCAGATAGGGAATCTTCGAACTTGAACTAACTTTGGAAGAAATATTGCGATGGGCAAAGTTTAGATGAAATTGGTTATTCCCTTCGAGAGTTATCGAGCACATCAGCCGGCCAGACAGACGGACATTTGTAAATCGACTTAATATTGTCTAAAAAAAGATTTGGTCCAAAGAAACATGGGGTTTAAAACAATATTTCGATGAGACATATTTTTGTATTTACCTAGGCTTTGAGCGCCACTTCGATTGGAAAATGCGCTTAGAGCCATAAAAATATATAAAATGGGGTGGGACCTTTATATAGGAGCTATAAGTGGTAAGCAAATATGTTATTCACGCTCCATGAATCCGGAGGATTGGAAAATACTCTGAACCATCAAAATATCGAAAATTGTGCTTTAGTATGGATAATATGGGCGATTTTTTTAAAACTTGAAATTTTTCTGCAAAAATGTTTTTTACTCTCCAAGCCCGCAATGCCGAATTCAGATGGAAAATGCTGCTAAGGTAATCAAAACCCTTCAAAATATCGAAAATGCGCCCGGACCTTTACATTTTTTATGTAATGATAAAACTCTCAACGATGGAAAAAGGCGTCAAAAGCCGATAATGGTGCGGGAACATCATATGACGACTGTGATAAAATTTGGATATATATCAATAATACCGTCACTTGTGTTACAAAATGGCACAAAGAGCTTTAAAAAATGGGCGTAGTCTTATTTATGGAAATCATGTAAAAAAATTGACATAAACATCTTCAAAAAAAAAAAAAAAAAAAATAGAAATGGAAATGGAAATGCCAAATTGCGTTAATTTCGGTATGAGTAAGCGTATAGACCCTTAAAAATCCAAGCACACGAAATGCCAAATCTGGGCAGTGATTTGTTTGGAATATGCGACCGACATTTTCAATATACAAAAAATTGGAACGGTGCCGTTATATGAGGGACTGACATATGTATGTCATTTTCAATATGAAACATCCTAGAAGTAATATCAATGTATGAGACACAGAGATCACATTTTTGGCCGTACTTATAGCAGTGGGTTTATGAAACAAAAAAATATATCACATATAAGGCTTTCGGTGACGCTGATTTATATGCTGCAAGAAAAACGCAACAACTCAATAGGGTGGATCTAAAATGGCGGACATTTTTTTAAAGTATCGGAACCATAAACACAATACGCAATTTTAGCCGCTTAGCTTGTATTTTCATAAATTTTGATTGCTTTTTTGGGTCGATATTTTGCGATTACAAACCCTGGGAATTAAGTCTTTTTAATTCAAATTATCATGCATATATGTATATCTTAATGTTATTATTTACCACACTAAATTTTATCCACGCGAATGGAATACAATTTCTTATCGAGGTCACATATATTATTACATTGTAAAGAAATTAAAATCTTTTTTTGAAAACACATTGTTAAACTATTAAATATTTGTTTATTATTACGCGATAAATTCCTCTTGAGTTTCTCTCTCGCGTCAAGAAAATATTCATCATGGAAAAAATAATTATTTACTTGAAGTACTAAGAAGAATCGCTTAGTAAGCCATTGAGGGTGGGTTGTTTTCAAATATGACTTCATTACATTTACCCGTAATGCATCAACAATATGGTCTATGGAATTCGAGGAATTTATGGAATTCATTTGCATACCAATATTCTAGTATCTAGTATAGACTAATATTGTCATTATGATAAGAGATGAGCTTTCTTAGCTGAGTTGTAAGCTATTCATAGCATTTGATGAAGTAAATTTGGTATTCCATCGACTAAGATACAGATACGGAAGAATAAAAAGTAATTCGTTAAAAAAAAATTATTCGCGATTTTTGAAATACTTGTAAAGCTTAAATATTCGCAGAGGATAAATAAGATTGAACACGAATTTATATTAAAATTTGGAAACTAAAAATGTTTTTAGTGAAAACGACTGGTAAACCTACGTATTAATTCCGGTCTGTTAAATTTTTATGTTTTCAAGGTCGGTACTTGTGGTCGAATGTGTTATGCTGATATGATTAAAGGCCATGGTGCCGGATGGATTATCTATACTAATAAAAGAGTAAAGTGATTGGCTGACTGACGGATTTAACGATTCATCAACGCCCAAACGAAACGTCTGAAACTAGAATCTTTAAATTTTGGGTGAGGGTCACTCTTTGTCCAAATGTGACAGATAAGGCTGGGTTTTTGGAAACTGGTACTAGAACGGTACGAAATGTACTAAAAAGTACTAAATGTGATACCATTTGTATTTGGCGAACCGGTGGAGCTAGAACTCTGAAATTTGGTTTGGTGGTCGTTGATGGAGTCTAGGATAAGTATAGCAAAGGGTTTTTTGGAATTTCGAGCTATAACAATCCGAAATGTACGAAAATATACTAAATTTGGTAATATTTCGTAGCATGGAAACGTATAGCGCTAAAAACTTGAAATTATTAATGTTGAGAAGTAGCTTCCATTTTAGGTGATGGTTTTGAAAGCGTGTGCTCATGTGTACGAAAAGTCCTATATGGTACTATATTTGGTGCTAATTTATTTTGGAGGTACAAATCGAGCTGGAATCCTGAAATTTGAAATTAACATTTCCATCGGAGTGTAGGAGTGGGATATGTACGTAGTTTTGGAAAATGTTTACTTATGTGTACGAAAAGTACTAAATCGTACTATAATTGGTACAATATGGATTAGGGTGAGCCGATAGAGCGGGAACAATGAAATTAGGATTAGGGTCAGGATTCAGTTTAAGAAATTAATACTTATGGGTACTAAATGATACTAAATTTGGTACAGTTTAAATTTTACGTGAACCAATAGAGTTAGAATCATGAAATTTGGTGTCAGTATCACTTTTGGGGTGTAAGTTGGATATATGTAGGAAGTTTTAGATATTTGTACTAAATTTGGTGCAATTTAAATTGTGAGTGAAGCGATAGGGTTGGAGTCATGAAATTTAGATTCAGGATCACTGTGGAGTTGTAGGATTGGGGTATGTTGAAAGTTTTGGAAGTTGGTACTACTCTGTACTAAATTTGGTACAATTTGAATTGTGGGTGAAGCGATAGAGTTGGAACCTTGAAACTTGGATTTAGGACCACTGTGGAGGTGTAGGTTTGGGGTAAGAAGGAGATTTTGGAAATTCGTACTACTGTGTACTAAATTTGGTACAATTGGAATTTTGGATGAATCGATAGAGCTGGGATACTTAAATTTGCTGGTGTGTAGAATTGGAGAGAAAGTATTGGAAAATCATACTAATTTGTACTAAATGGTATTAAATTTGGATTTGGTTGAACCGATAGAGGTGGAATCTTGATATTTTATGTTAGGATCACTATTGGGGTGTAAAATTGGGATTTGTAGAAAGCTTTGGAAATTCGTACTAATGTGTACTAAATTTCGTGCAAATTAAATTTTGGGTGAACCGAAACAAATTTGGATTTGGGTGAACCGATAGAGGTGGAATCTTGATATTTGATATTTGGATCACTGTTAGGGTGTAGGATTCAGCTTTGTAGGACGTTTTTGAAATTCGTACTAATGTGTACTAAGTTTTGTACAATTTAAATTTTGGGTGAACCAATACATCTGGAATTCTGAATCCTGGAAGGACTGGGATATGAGAAAGTTTTGGAAATTCGTACTAAATGGTACCAAATTTGGATTTAGGTGAACCGATAGAGCTGTAATCTTGACATATTGAGTTACGATCACTAAATGACACTAAATTTGATACAATTTGAATTAAAAGTAAATCGATAGAGCTTAAATTCTGAAATTGTGTAACAAGATTTCCATTGGATTGCATGATGTAGGTAGTAATGAAAATTTGTACTTATGTGTACTAAATGGTACTAAATTTGATACAAATTGGATTTAGATGAACCGATAGAATCCTGAAATTTGGAATTAAGATTAGGGTATGTTGGAAGTGTTGAAAATTCGTACTTATGATTCTTAAGGAAGGTAGCTATGCAAATTTATATTAATGTTTACTAACTGGTACTTAATTTGGATTTGGGTGAAGTTATGTTTGAAATTTGGATTTTTTCAAACCAAGTGTTACAAAAGTACAAAGCAAAAAATGGATGTAGTTTTGGAAGAACATAGGTACTAAATGGTTCTAAAATTTTATAATGGTCGGTATTGGATTTTTAATACTACCCACATTCGCTAACGAACGCGGCGGGATCACATTTCAAATTTTAAAGACGATATAAAGCATTGGTATTGAATGTTTCTATTTTGTCTCTCATAAAATTGCATTGATTTGCAAAATCAATCATTCAAACAAATAATGTAGTAACTTGTACAATAGTTTTTTAAAACAATTAGTATTTATGAAAAAATAAATGGAATTGTTGTTCTCTCTCCCAGCATTGACTTGGAGCAATGACATTCTAGTCATTGACTCGGGCCGTGTAACATTGGTAGCCAATCTCATCTCTAGTTCTGAAAAGGCCCATTTAAAAAGCAATGAACTTGATTTCAACGCTGGTTATTGTTCTCAACGGCTATCAACATCATCATAATTCTCATAGCCAACATCAAACAAACAGACGAAAAATCAAAAGCTACAGCAACAGCATTATTATCGGTGACATGGACAAACAAAAGCATTCAACGTGTTTGAAAGAGGGTGGCGGGCGCATACAAATGCTGTTATTATTTTCATGTTAAATACGCTTCATTCTTTCTTTTTTATTATTATTAAAATTATTAATTATCTTACAACAAAGATAAAAACAAGTGTTTTGTGTGGTTAGCACCGCCAGATAATACTACCATTTTATGGAAAAGGTACACACACACACCATTTAAGATATAGAAGGAGATAAAACGTGAAGATAACTATCTTCGCATTTAATCTGAAAAACAAAACCACGCAAATGATTTATAATATTTTTTGCATTAAATTAAATAATTTTTATTTCGTCTTCGTTTTGTTTATTATTTTGCGATTTAATTCACGTGCATGGAAATTGTTTATATACCTCGAAAAAGGTTAATTAGGTATTACGTTAATACGCTTAAGTGGGAGATAAATGAGAACACTAAGAAATTTATGACTTTAATCTAAATGTTTAATCTATGACGCTTAAGAAAGTAACATTTTTTTCTTCTTAAGCGTCACAGTTTTTATAAACAAAATGGAAGCAAACAAAATTTTGCGTCACGTGAAACCAAACAATCAAAAATATATAATATGTAACCGAATCAGTCTCAAGGTTATACACGTTTTTTTTTTTTGCGAAAACAAACTTCATGCCGACATGTGTTAGAGAAGAGGGATTGACATCATAAATAATATCAACCTTGTGACTACTGTGGATATATGTTTTATTTTATTTATTCATGGTAATTTCAAAGTCCGAGGACCACATTGAAGAAATTAACAATCTACATTTTATTATTATTTAGTATAGTTTGATTCGATCAACAATGTGATTTCCAAATAACAATCTTAGACCCAAGAGTTTTTGGATCTGTGACAATTACGCATGGCAGTAATTAAACCGATAGATTTTTATGTTATTGTACCATTTTAGGTTTGAGGTTCCAACAGATGCCGAACATGACAATTAAGATCGTAAAAGATTGTATCTAGGCACTTGGTGGCATTTTTATAATTTCTTAAATGGATTCTGTATGTGTCACTTGGACATTTTATTACTAACATGTAGAAACATCGTTAAGTTCGGTCGGGCCAAATGTTTTTTGCAATGAGATGGATATTTCAAATACCTAAAATCGATCGGAATCTTAATGTGGTAGAAGATGTGACACCCAATGGAACACCTACATATGAAATTAGAGCTAATTCGACTGAAAAACGTGCCAAGAATGCCGAATAATGGAAGGCACCATTATGCCCTAGAACATGGTTCAATGTCAATCGGTTGAAAACTGTCCAAAGTACGGAATATTGTGTGGTAACTTTATTTCTAATAGCAAATATGTTAGTAGTTGTAGCAATGTATGTGCAACATTTCAAAACAAATCTCGGTTTCAAAAAATCGTTTTTTATACCCTTCACCGCACTGTGCAACAGTGTATTATGTCTTTGTGCGTATGTTTGCAACAAGCGAAAGCAATCGAGATAGCCCATGGTTCCTTTTGATAATATGCATAGAATCACTTTATGAGTCGATTTATGTCGATGTTAAATTGTAAACAAAGTTCAAGTCGCATTTATGATCCGATTTGGATGAAATTTGGTACAGCTCATTTATTTGGCCCAAGGAAGAACCCTATTGAAATTGGGAAAATCGGTTCAGATTTAGATTTAGCTCTCATATATATTTTCCTCCGATTTACTATACTATAAATGGTGTACGAAAGCCCCTATATATCTTTCGATTTGCATGAAATTTGGCATAGCGTACTGAATTGAGTCTAGAATGATGTGTGTTATGTTTTGTGAAAATTGGTACAGATTTAGATATAGCTCCCATATATTTTTTTGTTCGATTTAATGTAAATGGTGTACCAAAGTCCCTATATATCTTTCGATTTGCACGAAATTTGTCATAGCGTACTGAATTAAGTCTAGAATGATGTGTGTCAGTTTTCGTGAAAATCGGTTCACAGTTCACAAAATTGTGCACAACGCAATGAAGTTAGTATAGCCTATCGTGTGGCAAGTTTCGTTCAAATTGGCTCAGATTTGGATATAGCTCATATATATAAATTTCCTCCGATTTAAGCAACTGATGCACCAAGGACCCTAAATATGGCCGATCTGCACAAAATGTGCTAAAATTAGTATAAACTAGCCCGTGACAAGCTTTGTTGAAATCGGATTAGATATAGCTTCCATTAAGGGAACCCCACCCATTCTCGATTTTAATTTCTCAAGATTTTCAATGGGCTGGTAAATCAATACCAATGCTTGTTAAGGTTTGTAACTTGGCACATATGTATTTGAAGATTTAAAAGAGATGAAAAATAATTTACAAAAAAATTTTGTTATTGTTTTGTTGTTGTTTTTTGTAATTAAAAAAAAAGTCCTTATTTTTGATGGCGGGCATGATAACTTCTCACTGGAACATCAGAATCCGAAAATTCCAACGGTGTTAGACTTCGTTCTAAAATTAACAAAATGGTGGACCTTTGAAAAAATATTTTTGGAAAATCGCCGATTTTTGACCAAAAACCAAGTTAAAAAATAAAGAAGATCTTCACCGATTGGCTTTATCCTAGATCATACGATAGCTACACACTCACAAGTCGATTGGGTTATTAGTTTTTGAGTTATCGTGCCCGCCATTCGCAAAAAAATGTTTAGAGAAAAACGCGTTTAAAGTTTGAGAAGCCCTTCAGCCGTCACTTGATGCTGACACAATAAATCGGCTATATCTTCAAGACTTCTTGAGATTTTCATTTGAAATTTTGTAGGGACATTCTTTAATTAGTGTAGATTCGAATTATATCAACAAAATTGTTGACCCCGAGAATGGGGGGTCCCCTTAATAGATTTTTTTGGATGGTAAAAAATAAAGTGATGAAATATATATTTCTGTTGCGGTTAGAATTGGTGTATAGTGTTAAGATGTATAAGTAGTTTTAGAAATGGATCGAAACAGTTATTTCTGTCAGGTTTACTTGTCTCTCTTTCACAAATTTAACACGGGGAATGGGAAGCTGGCCTCATCTACTATTGAGAATGTTTTATTTGATCGGTCAATATTTAGGGGGTCAAATAAGCAAAGACATATTTAAATCATAAGATTCAAGTCTATCAAAAAATGCAAATATCGCAAAATATTCACGCTCGGAATATTGATCCGTAGAATGTTTAGTTCCTTGGTCGTTGTAAAGGGTATCATATGCTCGACCTCGTCCGACTATGCTGCTCCGCTCACTGGTTAATTTATACATTTATACTTGTGTTATATATATTCAGTCCATTACGACGTGGATACTCTCCTTGCAGCAATTTTTTGAAGACATATCATCTCGAAAATAATATGCATTAGCCGCTTACAAAGATATAAAGGATTTTCTTTATGCCCTTTAGAGTTACCAGCAAAAAATTAATCACAAAAAAATTGACATATGACGAATTTGTCCTTCTGGATTCTTAATATACTCGCCAAGAGTTTTCATTCCAACCCAACCCGTAAATTCGATTTGTGCCACAGTGTAACAACGTCGGTAAGTTCAGGGTCGACCTTTTTATATATTTCACCATAAGGTGATCATTCAAAACACCTAAAATCGATCGAAACTATGTCATAATTTTAGTAGGAATATTTGACAAGTAGGGGAGACTGGGGCACCTTCGGCATCGGGGCACCTTCGGCATTCGCGTTTTCGATATGAAGCTCTCACCGTACATCACTAGTTTCGATATATAGGTATCGAGTATCGAAATAAATAACTGACACAAAGTTTGAAATTTCTAGCTAATAAGCTTTTTTAGATACATGGGTTTTTGTATTTTTATAAATGTTTCTGTAATATTTCAATTTCATTTCGTAAGTATTTCGTGTATAAAACTTTTGAAATTTTTAAGACAATATTATATAAAAGTTGTTAACTACGATGTGTATTATTATAGAAATATTTAAAAATATAATGTTTTTACAAAACTGATCGAAAAAAATGAAAAAAACTATAAAAAGTACATTCGGGGTACATTCGGCATCTTAAAGTGGGGCACATTCGGCCATATACAGATAGTGCAATATTATTTCCTTAAAATGTTTTTGAGTTTGGCTTTAAAAATAATCCTTTAATATGGTTCGAAATTACATATATAAGACTAAACGTGCTTGTATTAACGAAAATGCGATAGAAAACCCCTATTTCTGATGGTGTGTGCGACTTTGAGATTTCAACGTCCGCCGCTAGAAAATATAGCCCTAAAATCCAAACATTGTGTCGCGTATTAAAACCAAATAGTGCCTTTATAGGATCAGAATTTCAACCAGACTGAAAGCGATGACAATTACCCGGCTATAACTATGGTGCCGAATGTGTCCCATCAAATGCCGAAGCTACCCCGGGTTGGGGCACATTCGGCGAATTTGACTTTTTTTACAAAACTGTAAAATTTTTTAACTAATACTATTTTTTTATATCTTTTTGGTACTATTTTTTATAATTAAGTGTCAGAGGACAATAATCAGCCATAAAGTTGTTATATATGTTGAATAAGTCCTGAGATATAGAGCTCTAAAAAAAAAGTGCCGAAGGTGCCCCAGTCTCCCCTAATGAGAACCAAAATTATCAAATAAGAGTCAATATCCATATGCCTACATCGAAACTTAAGTCAATATTGATCAGTTTGTTATGGATATTTTCCCAATGAGGATCCAAAATACTAATTTTCAGCCACTTTGGTTAAAGCTTGTCAAATATTCCCAAAAATGCCGAAATTTGGAAAATGACCAATTTTGACAATTCCTGTTTCAAATATCTGCTACCCAATGAGAATCCCAAATACTAAATTACAGACAATTAGATTAGAAAATTTGTTCAAAATACGGAATTGGAGGGTAATATTCTATGGGGGCTATAACATAACGATTTCAGATATATCGAATTTTTCAAAAGTCCCGAGAAAAGCTTCCTCTTAACGTTGTTAAGTTCGTCCAATATAAACCTTTTATAGCATTCATCTTGGTATAGATATTAAAAATATCCGAAATTGATAGGGGCATTTATATGGTGATAAATTTATATATGGTAAATTCCTGCAATGAGAAGATACCGGAAATAAAAATCCTTACAAATACCGAACATTGAGGATGCCGTTAACGTTTACAAAAAAGTAGACTAGTTAATGAAATTCTCAATATATGAAAAAAATACCGATGGGTTTTTGCTAGAAAGATTTGACAATTAGAACCCTGCATATGAAATTAGAACCCATTCGGCTGAAAAAATTGATCAAAATAAAAAAATTAATAATGAGGGGCACAGTTATTGAGATCTACCATGAAAATTAGACCGACATTGATAAATTTTGGTAGGGGGAATTTCAAAATAAACACATTACAACAAATTTGATTGAAAATGTACCCCGAATATTGGTGAGTACTGCTATTTGGAGATATACCAAAACATGTATCGATATATCCAATTCAATTATCATACAATCATCCTAAGGGCATTAAAGATTTATGGAAAATAAATATTCACTAATTTTTCTCTACAAAAAAAAATCTCCTTTAAGGGGACCCCCCCATTCTCGGGGTCAAAAATTTTGTTGATATAATTCGAATCTACACTAATTAATAAATGTCCCTACAAAATTTCAAGTGAAAATCTCAAGAACTCTTGAAGATATAGCCGATTTATTGTGTCAGCATCAGGTGACGGCTGAAGGGCTTCTCAAACTTGAAACGCGTTTTTCTCTAAACATTTTTTTGTGAATGGCGGTCACGATAACTCAAAAACTATTAACCCAATCGATTTCAAGTTTTTACACGTTTCTCTGTGAGTGTATAGCTATCGTATGAACTAGGATAAAGCCAATCGGTGAAGATCTTCCTTATTTTTTAACTTGGTTTTTGGTAAAAAATCGGCGATTTTCCAAAAATATTTTTTTTAGGATCCACCATTTTGTTAATTTTAGAGCGAAGTCAGACATTTACTCTTTCTAACACCGTTGGAATTTTCGGATTCCGATGTTCCAGTGAGGAGTTATCATGCCCGCCATCAAAAATAAGGACTTTTCTTTAATTACAAAAACAATAACAAAAAATTTTTGTAAATTATTTTTCTTCTCTTTTAAATCTTCAAATATATATGTGCAAAGTTACAAACCTTAACAAGCATTGGTATTGATTTACCAGCCCATTGAAAATCTTGAAAAATTAAAATCGAGAATGGGTGGGGTTCCCTTAAATACCAAAATATCAAGCTAACCTAATACAGTTTTATTAATAATTGCTAATTTGTTTACTCTATTCACTGAATACCTACTGCCGCATTGTTTTTGAATAAGAATTATGAAACTGAATAAATTATGTCCGCACTGTTGTTGTTCTAAGAAAATGCATTGTTTCAGTGCAATTTCAACTGTAAAAGGAAAAGACGGAACAAATAACACATGGCGCCCCCCCATCTGCTTGATAGAAATGGAGAACAACACTAGGCACGAGCCAGTCTATTATCACAGATAAAACACTTGAGACAACGATAATCGGATATAAAAATACATTGGATATATATATATATATATATATATATAGAATTTTGTGTAGACGTGGAAATTAACTCTATTATACTAATTGGAATAACTTATCCCCAAACCTCCAAATAAGTACTCCCGACGATTTTGCATGGGGTTGTCTTCATATGAGCCCAATATTATGACAGCAAGCGACCAAGGACCAGGTTACAAAAAGTTGTTGCGTTAGCGGCGATTTGAATATACTTTCGAATATAAAGAGATTTTAGGTTTGATACATTTGACTAATTATTCTATGAAACTTCCCAGCGAAACTGTATTTTTGATCATCACAATTCACCTACACCCTAATAATTTATTTAGTATTTTGTTCATAATCTTGCATAGTGTATAAATTGTATAAAGATGAGATATTTCACTTAAAAAAAAGATATATTTTTTTCAATTTTCAGAGCAATACGAAAGTTGTGGAATTTTTTTCTCAGCACAAATTCAGATCAGTAAACATTTAATACAATACATAAAATTGATTAATTTGTACGGGTGAAAATAAAAATTGTCATTTGATATTTAAAATGATTCATAGATATCCACTATATTGAACTACTTTCATAACACAACACGTTCTCTAAAGCCACACTTCCTATCCACGTGAAATATAATAAAACAACAGATATTTGCCATCTGTCATCTAATAAAAAATATAATTTTACTTTCAATAAAATCTAAACAAATACAATTTGTTTATCTGTTATTATAATTTAGATGGTGTGAAAAAAATTGTGTTACAGACACATTTTATTAGTTTGCAAAAGTTAACTCGCCTATCAGACATAGATAATTAACCAACCAGATCATTTGTTTTAATTACATTAACTTTTATTTGTCGACATTGACAAATATTTGCGCATTTCACGTTTAAAACGTTCAATTTCCAGAGTTAGTTTTTTTTGTTCAACTAAATACAAATCTCTATGAAAATGTATTTAATAAGAAAACACCAATTTTTTTTTAGAAAATTCTGGAATCATAAAGCGCGTTATAAAATATGCATATCTATATACATATGTATGTACATGAAATGAATGACTGTTTTGTCATACAACTGCCATTAAGTCAATTTGTTTAATTAAATTATTATCGCATCGCCCGAACCCCAAATATCTAATATTTTTATTATTTTATAAATATGGTTGTAAAATGCAAATTTGTTTGTTTATTCTTAAACAAAAAATAGACGAGGTATGAGTAATATTTTATAAAAAAAAAAAATAAGAAGACGCCTGGTGAAAATTCCAGTCTTTACTGGCACTTGAATAACTATTCTTTAAAAAATACCCAACTTTATTGGCACTTGAATAACTATTCTTTAAAAAATACCCAACTTTATTGGCTCTTGAAACATATTCTTTAAAAAATACACGCCTCTTTTAGGCCTTGAAAAATATTCTTTAAAAAATCCACGCCTTTTCTTTAACAAATCCACGCCTCTTTTAGGCCTTGAAAAATATTCTTTAAAAAATCCACGCCTCTTGTAGGCCTTGAAAAATATTCTTTAAAAAATCCACGCCTCTTCTAGGCCTTGAAAAAATATTCTTTAAAAAATCCTTGGATACGCGTTGAAAAAATATTCTTTAAGGAATCCACGCCTTGGATAGGCCTTGAAAAAATATTCTTTAAAAATCCGTGCCTCTTCTTTAAATTTTTTAAATAACCATACCTTGACCCTTTTTATTTTAATATATTATTTATACACTATGTATTTATTGAGAACAAAATTGATTAGTTTTCATAATTGTATAACAAATTCTTTTCAAAATTTGAATACGAAGAAAAAAACGAAGTATTTATATTTATAACTATTTATATCTTTATTTAATTGAATTTTATACAAAAATCAATACATAATAATAAAAATTTCAAAAAAATTGAGATAAAAATGATTTAAGAGAAAAATACGTATTTCAGAAAAATAGAAAAACAAAAAAAATTAAAACTTAACAAATCAAACAAAATGATTTTTATTCTTCAATAATAATAATAAAATGCTCCAGATCTTAATGCATTTAATATAAAAAATTAATTCACATTGCGGCAAAAAACATTGACAATAATTATTTGTATGTTGTAAATATAAATATGAAAAATATATATTTATATAGGTGTGTTATATATAAAAAAGGAAAAATGAAACGAATAAAATGTGATTCATATTTCCTTGTTCCTCTTCTCATCTTATTATGCCCAAGGCATAATCAATTTAGTTCGAAATGCATACTCTTTTTTTGCCAACAATTTAGAAAAAATAAGCTACAATAAATACACCATATTTAATAAAAAAATTAAAAACGTGTATTACGTTTTTCTGTTTTCTTGTTTAATCCTCCAATGTAACATTACGGAAGAGATAAGACATGGATTCCTTGTTATGGATACGACGAATTGCCTCAGCAATTAAAATGGAAATATCAATTGTCTTGATTTTATGACATTGTAATTTTTGTACCTCATGTGGAATGGTATTGGTAACAACAACCTGCAAATGAAGAATAGGGAAGATTAATTTAAATTATACTGGAAAATAAATTATTGGTGACATACCTCATCAATAGCAGATTCCTCAATTAGGCGTGGCGCATCTGAACTAAGCAGACCATGTGTGGCCAATACATAAATTTTACAGGCACCATTCTCTTTCAGAACATCGGCAGCGGCCACAAACGATTGGACATCATCGATCAGGTCATCCTTAAATAAATAATTGTAATACATATAATTTTTTTTAAATTTAATACAATTTTCAAAAAATTCCAGTACTGTATCGGATGAGTGAAATTAGTATCCTAACAATTTTGTTTATGTGAATATGACGACTTAGAAACCAATTATATAAGAGGCGTGGATTTATTGTAGAATATTTTTTCAAGGACTATAAAAGGCGTACATTTATTAAAGAATATTTCTTTCAAGGACTATAAAGAGGCGTGGATTTATTAAAGAATATTTTTTCAAGGACTATAAAGAGGCGTGGATTTATTAAAGAATATTTTTTCAAGGACTATAAAGAGGCGTGGATTTTTAAAGAATATTTTTTAAAGGACTATAAAGAGGCGTGGATTTATTAAAGAATATTTTTTCAAGGACTATAAAGAGGCGTGGATTTATTAAAGAATATTTTTTCAAGGACTATAAAGAGGCGTGGATTTATTAAAGAATATTTTTTCAAGGACTATAAAGAGGCGTGGATTTATTAAAGAATATTTTTTCAAGGACTATAAAGAGGCGTGGATTTATTAAAGAATATTTTTTCAAGGACTATAAAGAGGCGTGGATTTATTAAAGAATATTTTTTCAAGGACTATAAAGAGGCGTGGATTTATTAAAGAATATTTTTTCAAGGACTATAAAGAGGCGTGGATTTATTAAAGAATATTTTTTCAAGGACTATAAAGAGGCGTGGATTTATTAAAGAATATTTTTTCAAGGACTATAAAGAGGCGTGGATTTATTAAAGAATATTTTTTCAAGGACTATAAAGAGGCGTGGATTTATTAAAGAATATTTTTTCAAGGACTATAAAGAGGCGTGGATTTATTAAAGAATATTTTTTCAAGGACTATAAAGAGGCGTGGATTTTTAAAGAATATTTTTTCAAGGACTATAAAGAGGCGTGGATTTATTAAAGAATATTTTTTCAAGGACTATAAAGAGGCGTGGATTTATTAAAGAATATTTTTTCAAGGACTATAAAGAGGCGTGGATTTATTAAAGAATATTTTTTCAAGGACTATAAAGAGGCGTGGATTTATTAAAGAATATTTTTTCAAGGACTATAAAGAGGCGTGGATTTATTAAAGAATATTTTTTCAAGGACTATAAAGAGGCGTGGATTTATTAAAGAATATTTTTTCAAGGACTATAAAGAGGCGTGGATTTATTAAAGAATATTTTTTCAAGGACTATAAAGAGGCGTGGATTTATTAAAGAATATTTTTTCAAGGACTATAAAGAGGCGTGGATTTATTAAAGAATATTTTTTCAAGGACTATAAAGAGGCGTGGATTTATTAAAGAATATTTTTTCAAGGACTATAAAGAGGCGTGGATTTATTAAAGAATATTTTTTCAAGGACTATAAAGAGGCGTGGATTTATTAAAGAATATTTTTTCAAGGACTATAAAGAGGCGTGGATTTATTAAAGAATATTTTTTCAAGGACTATAAAGAGGCGTGGATTTATTAAAGAATATTTTTTCAAGGACTATAAAGAGGCGTGGATTTATTAAAGAATATTTTTTCAAGGACTATAAAGAGGCGTGGATTTATTAAAGAATATTTTTTCAAGGACTATAAAAGTCGTGGACTTATTAAAGAATATTTTTTCAAGGACTATAGAAGACGTGGATTTATTAAAGAATATTTTTTCAAGGGACTACTGATGTGTGGATTTATTAAAGAATATTTTTTCAAGGCCTATTCAAGGCGTGGATTTTTTAAGGACTTTTCTCAAGGCCTAACCAAGGCGCGAATTTTTTAAAGAAGACTTTTTTCAAGGCCTATTCAAGGCGTGGATTTATTAAAGAATATTTTTTCAAGGACTATAAAAGACGTGGATTTATTAAAGAATATTTTTTCAAGGACTATAAAAGACGTGGATTTATTAAAGAATATTTTTACAAGGACTTGAAAGGCGTGGACTATGAGGGGATTGGATTTATCAGAGAATATTTTTTCAAGGACTATAAAAGGCGTGGATTTATTAAAGAAAATTTTTTCAAGGACTATAAAAGCCGTGGATTTATTAAAGAATATTTTTTCAAGGACTATAAAAGGCGTGGATTTATTATAGAATATTTTTCAAGGGCCAACTGAGGCGTAGATTTATTAAAGAATATTTTTCAAGGGCCAACTGAGGCGTAGATTTATTAAAGAATATTTTTTTTCAAGGACTATAAAAGGCGTGGATTTATTAAAGAATATTTTTTTCAAGGTCATATTCACATAAACCTAAAAACTAAAATAATGAAATGTCAATATTCCATGTTAATTTAAAAAATATATGTATATACAAAAGTATTCCCAACTTAATGTACTTACCACCATAATAGCTATGCGACCATTAACATCACCAACTAGATTCAATGGAGGTTTAACTTTTTGTGGATGTTCGGGTACACCAACCGATACAGAAATGGTACGAGCACGACTGAAGTAATTATATATTTTTTTGGAAAAACAAAAACCCATTATTTTTTAAAATTATATTTCCAATTAAATGATTTTATATTTAAAACCAAAACGAATATCATCCTTAACATATATGATATGAATTAGTATGTTAGTTAAAATTCTCAAATGAAAGATGGATAATAAAGAAAATGCACATGAAGAAAATAATTATGATGTAAAAATATATATTTGGTTATTTTGTTATTATTCCAATACGATGAAACGAAATAGATTAACACACTTTTGCATAATAGTAGTTGTTTTAGATTTTTGGTATACCAACCTAGGTGTTGCTGGTAAGCACATTTCAACTGTATCTGCTACATCATACGAACTGGAGTGATTTTTTGGAATTTTGCAAAAAATAAATTAAAACAAATCACCGCAATGAAATAAGAAAACAAAATTCGTTCGTTCTTTGTTTTGTTCTTTGTATTTTCAAAATTTCAAATTTTAATACCAATACCAAATTCTAGCACCATACGTACACAAACAACATTTATTGAAGAACTAAATCAAAAAGCAATAACAATTTCCAGAAAATATATAGATGAAATTACAAAATCAAATACAAAAGCTGCTACAAAAACTGAACACAAAATACAACTTGTTACACAATCTCTAAAAATTTCACTAACAACACAACAAGTGTAACAAATGATTTATGACTTTATTAAAACATTCAAATGAACTGCACATTTTTTTAATTTTTTTAGTATTGTGCAAACAAAAAAAAATTAAAAAAAATGTGCAGTTTTTGTATTTTTGATTTGATATGTAGATTGCATATAATTTCCACATTTTTGCAGGTGTTTGTTTGGTGTAGAAGAAAACATCTTTCTTCATACATCACCATATTTTACGACAACAAAGCTTTAAATCATAGAATTCATGAGGTGACAAATGTAAATTTACATCGTGATTGTAGGTTTTTGTTGTGAATTCCTAAAAAAGAAGGAAAATAATAACAAACTAGAACAACATGTTTGTTTCATTACAATAATACATTTTTGAACGTTTTGATACTATATTGATCGCTTTGGGCAAACACTTAATATAGAATGTCTAAATAAAAACTGTAAAATGAACAGTATAGTCGGACGGGGTTGACCACAGGGTTGATACCCTTTAATTTTTATAATAAAGGTCCTAAAATATTAACCGATCATGACCACAAATTATTGATGTCGTCTTTGCCCCAAACCGAATCTATATGCAAAATTTCAATGACGATTCATAACTGTGGCTTGTACTAAGTTTTACGTGTAATTTGAACATACGATTTGTTCTCTACATTCAAAATTTGTTCTCAATCCCATTGAAAATTACTAATTACGATGAATGTTGAAAAAACGGACAAAATAAAAAACTCTTCATACATAATTATAGATTACTTGATGTCTTGTATTGAAATAAAAGTATTATAACGTATAATCAGTATTCATTGCCATTGGGAAATATCAGAAATATTTAATCATCAACACATTGACTTTCTATTTTGAAATATATTTGGTGGTATTTAGTTTAACTTTTGTAAAACCTAAAGCATGGTTAACAGGATTAAACAAGCACTACTAAAGAATGCCAAAACACATACATTTAAAATCTAATTAAAAACAATATTATTAAAGATTTGGAAATATTTAAACCGCTAATATAGCGGTTAGAAGAAACGTTTTCTACGGGATCTAAAACTATTTATTGTATTTTAATGATAAACTGAATTCGTATCAATCAATATCATTCATTTTGTATTCATATTGTACGGCTAAATGATATATGATGAAGAATGTAAATGAGAGCAACGTTTTTCTATATGCGTACTAATGCGAAGTATATTTTAAAGATGTGTTTGTATACTTTCCCAGTTAACAATTTGTTTCTATTGTTCCCCAATCTGGAACGAAACTCTGCACAAAATTCCGATTATGATGCCGAATTTGTACCGAAATCGGAACAAAATTGTGTAACTCTTGAAGGGAGTTACCGATTTGATCCAAACATTGCATATCGTTATATTTCTTCTAAACTTAAATCGATTACGAAGATGGAGAAAATCGGTACACTCCTCCACCACAAAATGGTCAACATTTTGTTTATATATACAATATATGCCAATATTTTGAAAATTTGTCTCATATGAAGCGAATACCGTAAGATTTGTAGCAAACCGAAGTTAAATTCAAAAATGAGATATGTCGTAAAAAGGTCAACGTCTTAAAATTCTGCTAAATGATTTAATCCAAATTTCGCGCAAAGAAATAATTTTACCACACATAAATACTATCCGTAAATGTAGCCTATTGGTCCACTCTTTATGGTAGCTATTCGCAACGGGTCAACAGGCAACGGCACATTGAATTCTTTACAGCAAATGTATGTATGCGACCCTGCTCTAGCAGGGAGTTTAACTCACAAGTAAACATGTGTGTGGTAGTACTCATCATTTTTACGGCTATGCTTAGCTTTTTGTGCTACTTTTGTTAGTCTCACACATACATTCACAAATTGCCATCATCTCACACTGTGTATCACTGATCTAATATTACGTGACTTCCACTCGTAATATTTTTACCAAACCTAGATCGAGTGCAAAAATGCATACTATCATTATACTCCTTCTGGTACCTTTTTGTCCCAAATCGGGAATATGTAGTTTGTTATTTAGACGGAAAATATTAATGTCCTCTCCGAGATAAGATGGACAACACAATTGGGCGACCATGAGATATAGATTCCAACTCCGCAGAACTGGTAAAATGAATACAAAAATATATGTACTGTCGAGTACGCTTATAACGAACACCGGTTATAACGAACTTTCTTTATAGCGAACACATTCCCTGATCCCGGCATTTTAAGATTTATTTTCAAATCTTAACACTTATAGTGAACTTCGGATATAGCGAACTTTTTTATAACGAACTATTTATTCGGTCCCATATAACGAACTTCGTCTATAACGAACTAATTTGCTTGGTCCTAGTTCACTATAACCGTACTTTATTGTATATATGTCGTAGGCTGCCCTCTGCATCTGACGGCAATACCAACTGATAACTTCTAACTAGTTTAATATGCACTTAAACGGCATTTTGCCAGGTAACCTCCTCTAAGAGGAATTGAAAATTTAGATCTTCTTTATAAAAAATCCTATTTTTGGGTTCAAAACTGCAATCCGATAACGTGGAACTCCGTATGAATTGATATTTTCACCAATTCAAAACAACGTCGAAAGACGCAAACATGCGGTCATATGAACGAATTATAGTCATAACTTTTTGGATTATACTTCTATATACTGGTCTTAAATCTACATTTTTAAATGCAATCCCTGCTTGTTTTATGGAACATTGGTTGGTGATTATGTGACATCTCAAAATATAACATTTGACGTCTACAAATATCGAGACTAATTTTCTCTAATATAGGCTCTACTTAGTTACTTAGATGGCTTGGTCAGAATATTTGTTCCATAAGCATAATAAAAAGATTTCTAGGCGCGTCAGTCTTGTGCGCAGTTCTTCCATTTTAAATATCATGTTCCGAAATGTTCTCGTCCACTTGATCTTTCCATCGAATTCGTGGCCTTCCCCTTCTGCGTCAACCATCAGCTGGTTCGCTTTTATGCGTTTTGTGCTTGGGCATCCTCATCCATTCTCACAACATGACCTAGTCAACGTAGCTTGATTTGTCTGACTATGTCTATGTCCTAGATTAGATGGTACAACTCTTGGGTTATTCGACGGCAATATTCACCGTCGACGCAGATCGGCCCATAGATCTTTCGGAGAATTTTTCTCTCAAATACCGGTCCCTCCCTCTGCGTTAAAGAAATTAGCTCGGCCTTGTGATTTTGAAATTATCCAAAAACCTCACACTAAACATGCTAATAATAAATAAACTCCAGTTAAACATGCATAACACAAATAATAACCATTTTAAAATCAAATTAGAGACAATTCAAAATCAAAAATATTACCCAGTCTTGAAAACGTTGTATAGAAGAACTTCGAAAGTTGAAATGTACTTGTTGTATATTTGAGAAGAAAATAATATAATAAATTCAAAAGACAAAATGTGTGAAAAATATTATGCTGTGTCAGAAGATAGAAGATGTGTATGTTTGAATGTAGATAAGGATATTTTAGAAATAATTCGTATATGTAGAAGCAAGAATGCATGAAGTATTTAATAAAAAAATTTAATGAAATTTAGTTAGCAAATTAAAAATAGTACTGCAAAGCCAATATGAAATAAAAATAAACATTTAAATAAAAAATCGACGCATAGCATATGACATCAATGACATTATGCAATTTGGACCAAAACACACACACACATATATATACACCTAGAGAGCCGAGACATATGTGTGTTATTAATTCTTTATTTTTGTCACATACAACTACATGAAGTTCTACAATTAGAACCCCAATGCTATGGGATTCCTTTGGAGGTAGCACAAAAAAAAAATACATGAACATAAAATGACTCACCTGTTGGGTGGTGGTGAATAACGACCATCAACTTGATCACTTTCAGCTTCTTTGTGTTCACCGTGGATGACACCAATGCCCAAACGTAAACGTTCAGCATATGAGGTGGCTTTCTTAGCTGAATTAGGATTACGGGCAACAATAACTGAATTACGATAGTCTGGTATCTAATAAAATGGAAAAAATCGCATTAATATGGTAGAATATTAGAAATATCTTAAATCTTACACTCTCTTGAATGTATTGCAACAGAAATGGTGAAGCTCTTAAATTATCAACAGGTATATCAAAGAATCCTTGAATTTCTTTTTGATGCAGATCCATGGTAATGATGTGTGTCAAACCCGAAGTACACATCATTTTGGCCAATAGTTTGGAAACAATGCAGCCACGTTTCCTCATTTTGCATTGTTTCGAATAGGGCAAATATGGAATCACACCCACAATTGATCTGGCCGAGGAGGTTTTGCAGGCATAGGCCATAATTAACAATTCCATAATATTGTTATTGGCATCTCTAAGGAAGAGAATTAAAAAAAATCAATTAAATATTTATTTACTTTGCGTAATGTATTTTGAAACTTACTTGGTTCCCGTTTGTATAATATAAATATCCTTGCCTCTTACAGAATCACCAATCTCCACCATTGTTTCACGATTTGTTTTGTGAAACACTGAACAGCCGCCACTCTTAACACCCATACGTTCGGCCACTAAATTGGCCAAATCTGGATGAGAGTTACCATGAATGATAACAATATCTGATGCCGATGTGGTATCCATATCGCTGCGACAACGCTTCGGTGGTCGAACACTTCCCAATCTATGGAAATAAGGAAAAAAGGAATGGTTTTAGTTGAATCCTTAAAATGATCAGTAGCAATTTGTAAGGAACAAAAAACAGCGTTAACTTGTTTTTAGAAAACAGGGGTAAACAATTAACAAATCAAAAACTTTATAAAATAGGCAACAAAAATGAGTAAGTGTGCGTTCACAAGATGTTATATTCGCTGTAAGCACAGTTTCTATATATATAACACAAATTCTAGTTTGCAAATAAATCTAGATGATTTTTATTAATATATATTGTTTTATTGATTTTCTAATAAAATTGTGAAATAAAAGGGTTTTATATGGACATTATGGAAAGTATGGATCAAATAAATCGTAACAAATAAAGTTGGGATATTGTCAAAGAAGAACATACATCAAATTCAGGCGTTTCCACACACGGGTCGCAACGTCCCGGATTTAACTCGGCGAACGACTCACCCCACGTTTCTAAGACAGAGGGGTCTACGATCCGAAACGATCCGAGTCTTTTTCGGCAAACGTATGTCACCTCAGCACATTGTGTAAAAGCAATAGGGCTGCTGCAACAACAACTGCCAAACCAATGTGTAAAACTAGTGGGACTACAACAACAGCCAAATTAAGAAAATTTGAGAGGTATAGGAATACGCCTTTTGTAAAAACAAGATACAAAATACAATTGTAGAGACAGGTACGGTCAAACTATTTAGAAAAGAGTAAGGAACTGATGAGTATCAATGGCGAGATATGAAACTATAGTCTTCCCTACCTTACCCCTTGGTGGATAATAATAAATAGTTGTTTTTTGTAAAAACAACAAAATGGGATTACGCCTGACTATGGTATCCCAAATAAGCCGCCAACACTACGGAAATTCTTATGGAGAATGAAAATTTACTCTTTATGAAATAAAATGTCCTCCAAATGATGAACTTGAGGCGGAAGACTTCACGAAATCTACTAAGTTAATACTAGTACCAGGTGACAGAAGGAAACTGGACTTAGAACTACCAAAAAACATAAATCTCTCGTAAGAAAAAGTGGGATTAAAATCGCAATAAGAATAATAAATCAGGTTAGGTTGGGGAAAAACAAATCCATTATTTTTTCGGCAGATGGCTGTATTGATAGATTTCCCGTAAAGTATAGATCAAACAATTTCAGATTTGTGGTCCGTACCGGCATACATTTCACAGTAAAAAAAGTTATTTTGCCATTTTTTTGTGCATTCAATTACAGGGTGTTAAAAATGGAAGTGAACAAAGAGAAAATTCGGTACATTTTACAGTTTTTCTTTGACAAAGGCGAAAATGCAAACCAAGCGGCTAAAATTGTGAGTGGTGTTTAGCGGGTCAAGTGAACCAAAACTTTTTTGTGTAAAATAATTCAATTTTAATATTATGGAGTCAATTTTTACTCCGGGTAAACATGATTCGGAAAATAGACCGACGAGGAGCTCTCGGCTGGTTTTATTATGCAGATCTGACTGTCCTGAATTGAGGAGATCAATCCAACAGATGATTTTTATGGTTTCCTATGTAACCCCCTATTTGAATGAAAGTCTATTGTTATGCTATCCTAAAGGAAAAAAATATTTGTCTTCTCATAAAGAGGGTTCAGCGTTGTCATGAGGGCAACATTTCTTCTATTGAATAACACTAGTATTCGCCGATCACACTAGAGTCGTATAGTTGGCCGAAAACCAACCTATATCTTTAAATAAGGTTGAAAAGGTTCATTTTTCTGAAAGCAAAGACTTGCCGTCGAGCGGATTGTGGACCTCAGAAATAACTGCGGCTTTCACAAATGCTTTAAACATGTTTTAAAATGTGAACCTGGGAATTTCGGTGAAGTTGGTGACTAGTATTGCATATCTAAAACATTCAGGGGCATTGATGGATATTTTCATATTTCTCTCGTGAAAGAGATATATCTTTCCCATATGTTATATGACATATATGCCATCTGGAGGATGAGGAAAGCTGTTAATTAAAGATTAAAAAGTTCCGAAGGCATTGCTCCAGCACGGAGAACTCCACAATGGGGGCATGCACTTCATGTAACGGATTAGTATGATTGCGGAATCAAAGGTCAAGGGCTTCTGATACCTGTTCTGGTTTAGTCTTTTGGTGTTTATTGCTAACGGAGCCCATGTCGATGAATTGCTAGTATATCACTTTCCCTGAGCAATAAATTAAGAGTCTTCGCTACTGGTGACAAAAGTGAGATCGGCGTATATGCAGTCATTTGGATTTGAAATTAATATTTTATGCAATTTTTGCAAGCTGTATGATTGCATTTATGTGTGATTGCATATATTCCTCTTCGCTCAAATGCATATTACATATTCTTCTCATTAGTGTAACCTTTGAACTTAATGTTACCCGTTCATGCTGAGCCTTCAAACTAATTAGCTTTTTTTTTATTTCTTATGTGTATAAACTGTGTGTAGAAGATAATCTACACACAAACTTATAATAGCAAATGCTCTTTATCACGCTTTTTCCAAGCCTCTGATTCTTCTGGCGTGGTAGAATCTACGACAGACCACAGATCCTCATTTATTAAATACATTTTAAGTTTAAAGTTTCGAATATTTCCATTATCATTTATTCATTACCTATTTATCCATTAGTATAAAGCTGTGAAGCCACACCTTATCTAAGAGCTGCAAACGGAGAAAGAGGTGCTATTTTACTTAGACCCCGATATTTATCCAGATCTCTTTAAGAGCAGCAAATTTCACCATATGGACCACACTTTCAAAGAGTTTATCAGAGTTGAAATAATTTTAATTCGACATTTTGAGTTCTCATTATTTTTAGTTAATAATTTTTTGTTCGCACTCAACACCCAAGTATTGGCAAATTAATGTCATGGAAACGAAACCCCATATACAAATATTTGTTTCTTCCTAAATTGACAATTGTTTAACTTTTTGTAGAATATATTTTAATGTATTCTTTATTGACATAATTTTTAATTACTTAAAAAAATAAAACTACGAACGAAATAACTCTTATTTATGCACAAAAACATTCACTAACAACTTTATAAGCAACGATGAAAATACCGTTGCATTATTTCCATAGTCCTGAAACTTCAACTGCGATTAACAAAACAAACAAAAACGTAATACAGCAATTTATGTGCTGGTATGCAAAAAAATGAACGCAACACACAAACGTTTAACCCATTGAACTATATTCGAAAAACACGTGAACAACTTTTATTCCAGAAAATACGTTTCCTTGCTAACCGACAATCACAGCAAGGAATGAACACAATACCTTACTTAGTGCGGAAGGCTATTAGGTGGTGACTACAAATTGTATTCCTACCGGATGGCAATTAAAAATTAACACGATATTTATACCACGGCAATACACAAATATTATTGTTTGTTAACAAAGGAACAGCGTTCCTAGTTAAAAACAAAAACTAATGACGTAGCCGTAAAACTTTATCGCACATGCGAAATTTTTTGAATAATAACCGTTTAACACAACAGCAACAACTACAAAAACAACGAAATTATTATATACAAAACAAACAGCGTTACGATAGATACAAGCCGTGGCAAAACTTCAATATAGCAGCTCAAGCAAACTAAAACTAAATTTCTTCGATATTGTTCACTTTAGTTCAACTCGCTGGCATATAGAAGACATAAGGCAAATAATTTATTTCAAAAGCTAACAACAAAAAAAGGAAAATATAACCATCTATTGGAATTTATTGATCAAACAAATGTAAACAAAATTTCTGTAAAATGTCGGTAGAATCGAGAGAAAAAAAGAAATCTCAAGAAAAAAAATAAAGGAAATTCCAAGAGTTACGGACGGCATGGCACTACTACTAACAGAGTCTAAGGAGAAATGTCAAAACGACCATCAGTGAAGAAAGTGTTGTTAAAAGTGAAACTTATCCACATCATCATCAGCAAAAAAACTACAAATTGAATAGTAAATAAAATGGAAAATTTTGAATTTCCAACATCATAGCAAACAACAGAAAAGATTTTACCTTCGAGATTATTATAAGAACGTCATTTTCTTTTTTGAGTACGCCTAACAATATGCAATAGAAATTCTATGGTTAACGCCTCTTTGAAATATATATTTCACACATTTGCGCATATCGTTGATATAAAGTGCTAAATTGAAATCGAAGAAATACACGTAGTAAGACGACAAGACAAACGAAAGTGAAATATTTTTGCATGCAAGAAAAAGTTCAAGTGGCTTTTTGTTTGTATCGAGGGGTCAGGTCATTGCACCATGTGGAGAAGTATGAAATATCTAAGGCCATAATGTATGTATGTGAATGCATTATTATTTGTTGCCTTTTCAGTGAAATATTTTTTTAATTACGTTATTTTTTAGAAATGAACCTATGGCGTTGATATACAATAAAAGTAAGGAGTAAAAAAAAAGACAAGGAGAAATGGGTGATTCAGGTAAGAAGGATTCAAATATCAACAAATAATGTTAACCCTTATAAAACTACAATACTTTATTATAGTACTTTTTTGAAATTTTATAAAAAGATAATACATATGCGAACACATATGAAAGCTTAACAATAAACCAGACATAATCTACCCAGAGAAATATTAGGTTGGGGAAAAAGAAATCCATTATTTTTGTATGAACCATAGGTCTTTATTTAACATGATTCGGAATGTGCAATAAAAGTGAGGAGTAAAAAAAGACCAGAAGAAAAGTGGGTGATTCAGGTAAGAAGGATACAAATATGAACAAAAATTGTAACCCTTAAAAAACGACAATACTTTATAGTACATCATGAAATTTTATAAAAAGATAATACATATGCGTATACAGAGAAAAATATTAGGTTGGGGAAATCCATTATTTTTATATGAACTATAGGACTTTATTTAACATGCTTCGGAATGTCCGATTTGGATTCGGATTGTCCAAATACGAACCGTTTTGGTGTATGATTTGTTGCCATTTTAAAGGTATATTCATAATGCCTCTCTCATAGAAGTCCTGCCTCTATTTGCACAAACAACTCTAGTAGTCGATCACAATTCACAATTCTCCCTAGATACCAATTTTTTAACATTAAAACAATTTTGCAATTAAAACTTCCCAACCAAGCTCCCGAAGTTTCTGGCGAGTCACTGTAGGTGTGTGTGGCCTAGCGTTGTCTTGGTGGAACACGAAACCTCTCCTGTTGGCCAATGCTGGCTGTTTCTAGTCATTTGCTATTTTCAAACGGTCCAGTTGTTGACAGCAGAGATCAGAATTTAGCGTTTGGAGATATGTAAGCAACTCATAATAAATAATCCCCTTCCAGTCTCACGAAATGCATAGCAGAACCTTCCTTCCTGTGCGTTAGTCATGGTTTGGCCACCGTTTGAGGTACTTCACTGCTCTTTGACCACGATCGTTTTAGCACAGGGTTATCGTATGTGATCCCTTTCTCATTTCTAGTCACCATCCGTTAGGGAAGTGGGTATATCCCATTCCGATTTTTAGCTCCTAGGAGATGATATGACTGCTAACATGCCGGTCTACTTCGATAATTTTTCCGATTTTATATACATTTTCATAATGGATTTCGTTTTCCTCAACCTAATATTTCATCAAATATTAAGGTATCTTGAAATCGTTACTCAGAACCTATTATAAGCTTCTCATTTTAAAGTTGCAGGGATATAAATAAGTAAAAACGTCGTTAAGTTCGGTAGGGTCCAAATTTCTATTCCCTCCACATCCAAATAAATATTATACATATTTGAAAGGTAGATTTAACAACCAAATTAAATATATGGGAAGGTATCAAATTATGACCCAAACAACATGTCCAAAAGCCCTAAAATAATGAAATTGGGTCTACTCTAAAAAGTAGACCAACATCGATTGAGAATACAATGAGAATGCAATCAAATTACAATCAAACGTGTCCAAAGTCCCCAATATTCTAGGTTAGGAAATAGTATTACAATTTCCAAAGTTTGGATATTCAATTTGTTTGATATTAAATTAACAAATTTTCAAAATATTGACACATTGTGGGGGAGGTACCAGATGGAATGAACTGGTGGGTCCAATCTTCGGACATGATTAAGGTTTGGTAAAAATATTACGATGTGTAAGTTTTGGATCAAATTAGATATTACATTCGATTTTTTTAATAAAAATATTGACCCTCTGTGGGGTCAGTATACAGGCTTGTTAAAAATATTAATTTGTGCAATGTTCGGTTCAAATCGGATAGTCCGTTCGTATGATATTACAAAATTAATGTTCAGCTAAATATTGATGATTTTATATGGGAGGTACCAGATAGACTGAACCGATATTCCTCATTTTGCCGTGACACTGTGTTTATACCCTAATTTGCCATAAGGCTGAGGGTATAAAAACCCTAGGATTAGTAATGTATGTGCGAAATTCCAAAGTCTTATCTTAAATATCTTAATCATACGGATATTGTCATGATCTCTGGGTAATTTAATATACATGATGGAGGATATAATATTGATTCCGAATTGAAGATGAGCCCTTGATAAATAAGCCTGTAAGCCTTCCAAAAATTAAATAGAATTTTACTCAAGATCTAGAATATATTATATGATCTCCGGGGAATTTTATATAAATGAGGGAGGGGATAATAATGGATTACAATTAATACATTCGATTCCGAACTGAAGATAAACCCTTGACAAAATTCCGTGTTAACTTTCCAACAAAGGTATTACAGTACTAAAGAAGATATTTAGGAGTTTTGTTCATACCAAATTCATGGGGAGGGGTAAATGTGACCTTCATTCCCATACCGGGGAAGAAGACATGCTATACCTAAATACAACTGACAGATTATGCTACTTTCCTTCTTATTTAAATAAATCGAAAAGTAACTTGCCGATCATTAAGGTAATTGGAAAGCCAACGCTTGATATCACTCGAAAAGTTGGAATTTGGGATGTCCGATATCATCTCGGAATAATCGACCTTATCGAAAGCCCAGAAAAAGATGACAGATGGGTGGTTTGATTGAGTCATCAATTGGTAGATCTGTAGATTGAGATCCTCGACTAGCTAATTCGTCTGTTCTTTCATTACCCATGATATCACGGTATACTGGTACCCAACACAGCCGACAGATGTAAGTTCTTCCAAAACTGTTCTACACTTGAGGACGGCCTCAGATTTGATGGCTTTAAGAGCCGCTTGCATATCTACAAAGATAGTCGTCACGGTTCAACGATCTCTGCATCCAGATTTCAGCTTGGAAAACACTGCAGTTGCTATCCCGGTTGTAGATAAGCTCAAGGCCTAGCCTTTCACTGTAGACGCCAGCCCCTGTACCTTCATCCATCTTGGATCCGTCTGTATAGAAATCCAGACCGTCCAGAAGAGGGTTACTCCGGTTCCAATCGTCTCTACTAGGAATAACGACATCTACATCAAATCAATTTGAATAAATATGTATATCCAAAAAAACCTTTTTGCAAAGGATTATGAAAAATTGTATATCTAATCTTAAATACTCTATTACCTTACAACCCACACACACACCAATTACTACATACGTACATAGTTTGCCATTAGGCGAACAAAACCACATTTAACCTTAAAGCTCAACACGTACATGAACAAAGGTGTGCGGTAGTGTCATGACACGACACTTGAATTAAATGCACATAGCAATTAAAATGCAAATCCTGGCGGTATTCAAAACTAACAGCGTGCCACCACCACCAGCTATTAGGAGTCGTGAGATAAATGACGGCACGCATTCATGGAAAACCGAACGTGTCAAAAGTAAAGAAAAGTAATAGTTTTTTTTTTTTTGCCAATGGGGAAAGAGCATGGAGGTGTGGGATAGGGACGGCATTGTTCCATTAAGAAAGTACTTTCGAAAACCAATGTAGTTGCTTGCTATCACAATAAGTATGTAAGTAATATGTGTATATGTGAGTTAGGTGAGTAAATTATCAACGTCAATTGAAATGTCTTGGGTTTAGATAGAAAGGTTAGGTTATCGCATGAGGGGCTTCTTCTACGTCTTTTATTCTCTTAGGATAATAGGAGCGCTGTACTAGGTTCGTATGTGTATGTAGGTCATAATATTTGAAAATACCATTTACGTGAGAAATTTATTTATGTATGTGTGAGTGTGTGTGTGTTTATTCTTTTTGTGAAGAGATATCACATACCCCATCATCATAAGTGTTCTTCATTTTTATGATAGCGCCGGAAATTTGAAAAAATGGCTTCCCATATTCTCACAACAATTTAATTACAATTCAATAAAGGTAAAATTGAATTGAAGCCTTATTGCCTTTGCGGCACTGTTAAGTAAATTTAGATTCGTTGTATCATCGGAATAGACCACAAGTGTTAGGTGGTGGAAATAGAAATATTATTTGAAGATAACATTTTTTGAAAAAAAATACAAATAATGTTGGGTGTAGCAAAAGATCCTTTGGAGCATACCAGCATGTATGAACGCATGGAAGAGGGTAAATATTTGAAATGTGTATTTTAAAACCCCGCGAAGAAAGTTGAAATAAAAATTGTGATTATAATAGGGTCATTAAAAGTATTTGCTGTGGTTCTGTATAAAAAATAATTTTTTGAAGGGTATAAATAATTTTAATTATTCCTCTAAATCCTCAAAGTAGTAATTTTAGACCCCATAAAGTTATATCTTCTCGATTCGCGTGAAATTCTGAACCAGTTAAGGACATATCCGTTCTTGCGTCAGTTGCTACCCCTATTATGGTAGGTTAGGTTTGGGGATGTGCAGCACTCTTAGCTGGGTCCGCTGTGATCATCCACGAAAAGAAAAGAGATAAGGAAAGATATGCAGGGGAGAGAAGATTTGGGAAATAAAGGGAGATGAGAAGCTTACAGAAAGATATAAAAAAGGTAAGATTGAAATAAGGTCGATGGCAGTAGGAATCAGACAGAAGATGTGTTACGTGTCAAGGTTGTACTTTTTTAACCGGTTCGGTTGATTAGAAGAAGCTAAGACACTAGTCTGCGCCGCCTGAAAGCCAATTCTGGGCAGTGACACAGGAGATGCTCAATTGTCTCCGTTTCCTCCTCTTCAACGCAGAGCCTACAGTAATCAATTGCATCGAGATCCCATTTACTAGAAAAATCCCTGATATTGCAGTGACCAGTAATGATTCATATCATTACTCTTAATTCAGCTTTGCTCAGGTCATTACTCTTATTTCAGTGCGTCCTTTTGGTAGACAGAGTCGTCCAAATGGATCTTGACACACCTAGGTTCGTTGTGCCAAAGTTCATAGGTTCTTTCGTCGAAGAATGCCTCAAAGTTCCGGTAAAAGTAGCATATGGGTGGTTTGGTTAAGTCATCAGTTGCTAGATCTGTGGATTGAGATCCTCGTCTAGCTAGTTTGTCCGCTCTTTCATTAGCCAAGATGTCACAATGATCTGGTACCCAACACAACCGATAGCAGTAAGTTCTTCCATGAGGAGGGCCTCAGATTTGTTATAACTAGATTTGATGGCTTTAAGAGCCGCTTGACTATCCACAAAGATAGTCACCGGTTCAACGACCTCTGCATCCAGACACCACTGTAACTTCCGAACGCATTGTGATAAAAACCGTGTTTAACTTAAGGTCAAGCCGAAGTCCAAATCCCTTAAAATTTTTGCAGATATAGCCGACCATTTTAGGTCGAAAATATATTTTCGAAACATCTTAAAAATCAAATTTCCTTTCTACTTCCAGATAGTGAAGGCAGCGATGGAGAGGGTGGCATGGGTAATGTTTCCCGAGTCATCATACGACCAGCCGGTGTCAGTGGCAAAGCGAAACGTGGCCAAATATGTTTTGATGCCGCCTTTGAAACTGGAAATTTGGGTAAAGCAAATTTAATAGGAGATTTTGAATATGATTTATTTCTACGACCGGATACATGTAATCCCCGATATCGATTTTGGTTTAATTTCACGGTGGATAATGTAAAGCAGGATCAAAAAGTCATCTTCAATTTAGTGAATATAAGTAAATCGCGAAATTTATTTAATGCGGGTCTAACACCACTGGTGAAATCATCATCACGCCCAAAATGGCAACGTTTACCCAAGAAACATGTTTTCTATTATCGTTCACCACATCATCAAAATCATTATGTGTTGAGTTTTGTATTTTGTTTCGATAAGGAAGATGATGTCTATCAATTTGCTCTGGCACCGCCTTACAGCTATTCGCGCTTGCAATCGTACCTGAACGTGATTGAGAATCGTCAAAATCAACATGAAAAGAAATTCACCAAGAGTGTGTTAACTAAATCGTTGGTAAGTTCATGAATAAAAAAATTTTATATTTTAATATTTGGAGACTTCTTCTTTTAGCAAAACCGCAATGTGGATTTAATCACCATTGATCATGTAACGGGCAAAAAGAAAACAAATCTAATTGATCGCAGTTTTATTCGTGTCATTGTGATTTTGTGCCGTTCCCACGCCAATGCCAGTCCAGCATCCTTTATGTGCCAAGGTTTTTTGGAATTTTTGTTAAGTAGCCATAATATAGCGAAAATTCTGCGTGAAAATTTCGTTTTTAAAATTGTGCCAATGGTCAATCCGGATGGTGTATTTTTGGGCAATAATCGTTGTAATTTGATTGGCCAGGATATGAATCGAGTGTGGCAGGTGGCAACGGAATTTTCACATCCCGAAATATATGCCATTAAGAATATGCTAAGGGAAATTGATAATTCAGATGTGAGTATTTAATTTTTTAAAGATGTGTAAAAAAATATGATTAAAAAAAATTGATTAGAAATTTTGGAAGTCAACAACTTAAAAAAATATCAAATATATATGGCGATAGGCTGGTAGAGGCGCATATCAGCAACCTGTGTCTGATGACAATGCATGCTGTCAAAATTATACTTAAGACCAATGACAATTGAACCAGGGCTCAAAAAACATCTTTAGAAGCCATAAGAACTTGACTAAAGGCGTTTAGGTTAATAACACCTGATTTAGACATTTGACCAAAGTGCCTGCCGCTCGCGAATTTTCATGAGCGGAACCATTCAGACGGAGTCTCATTGGCATCTGGACCTCAGTCCTTGCCGTGGTTCTTCACTCAACCAACTCTCAGTATCCAATGTCACTAGTGTTAGAAAGCTTTATAAAAACTCGGATACGGACTCTTCGGTCAAATCTAAAAGCATGATATCACTCAGGTCTCAAATAACGCCAACAGTGGGAGAAGACGACTTAATGTCGGTCTTAAATGACATACATGACAACCTAACCCCAAATAAGTGAATTTCTATTTAGGCTCATTGAGGAATACGGCATTTTCTGTCAGAGTCAGGATAGCATCTCAGGAGACATATGTGACGAAACCCCAATGACGGACAAGGAGAATGTTGATGTAAGCGACATCATTACGCTCAAGTCCGGTCAAGAGAGGCCGTTAAGTAGTTGCGTGTCAGATCATTAGCACAAACAACCATCTCAAGGGCATCTTGCCTCGGTACAATTGGCTTGCCACATACCGTCATGAAATTGGCGGAAATTGCAACCCCAATTATCCTAAATTAAATTATGGAGAGGATCGTATCCTTAATTTATTCCTAAATTAAATTAAGGAGACGGTACTAATCCATGGTATAGTTAAGCAAAGAGTTGAGGTCGACCTTGGCAACATAGCTACGCTCGAATACAATCGGTCCCCTGCCTACAGAACAGTAAAACACTAATGGGGACGATGTCTCCTAAAATCCCAGTATTAAGGGGTTCACATTAGGTGGAAAGTAACCTAAGTGCATATACTTTTTTATGGTGGCCAATTCCGCCTCAACGCTATTAGGGTCATAGGTACTTGGCCATTTACTTCGAGACTCTCGCAAAATCCAGTGAATGCGTATTTGATTCGCTCATATACCATGAATTTTATTCGATTTCTTTCACTATCTTTAGCTGTGCTCTCCGTAGTTACAGACCAAAGTCAGGGGTAATTCTCATTTACTTCAAGGATTTGAGCCTAAAATTCAAAATGTTCTTGTATTTTTTTTTTTTTTCAAAGACATTTCTCAGTATTTTTCGACTAAGTGCATTAAAGTAACATGAAATTTAATTTTAGGTATATAATGTCAAAGAATCAAATATTCTTCGTCAAAATCCACTTCAAGTCTCAGAACAAACTATATATTTATATTCAATAGTTTTTAAGAAATTTACAGTATAAAATTAACTGAAGTCTGCAAAAAAATGTTTTTATTATATATAATTTTATAATGTAAATTTCTTAAAATGTAAATTTCTCCCTATAAAACGACATCTTGTGAGAAAAGTGGGTAAAAACTGGTAATAAGTACGAAATTAACCCGAACATTAGTTTTTGTTTTTTTAAGATTTTTGACGTTTAGGCTGATTTTTGAGTTTTAGTCTGTTCTGAGACTTATAGTAAAACTTTAATGCGAAGATTTCTGTAGAATATTCTGAGCAGCTTTAAAACTGTCTTGAATGAGTTTTCAATCACTCCTGGAAAAAGGGACCGAAAAAAACCCCTTTAATGAGTCGGTTGAGGGTTAAAGTTGCATACAAAAATATTCCGCGATATTTTATCAGTAATATTGCCGAAGACACTATATACCTAAAATGCAAGGATGTCATGAAATCATAATTCGAAAATTACCTCCCCTACAAAAGGACACAATTTTCAATATTCATAAATATCAGGTGAATGGAATGTCCGATTTGAACCAAACTTTGCACAAATCAAGTCCTCTTCTGATACCTCCCCCGAAAAGGTCAATATTAAATAAACTTGTAATTTTTTTGAATTACCGATTTGGACAACATTAAAAGCGAAACATCGAAAACACCCCTTTCTCACTGTAATATTGCCAACGGCACCATATACCCGAAATGCCTTCTTATATACATATATCTTGGAATATGAGGCAATAATAATTAAAATAGATCGGTACCACTATATGGAGATAGATGGATATACTTTAATACACTGACTTGTTTTGTAGTGTTTTTGCGAAACTGAATAACAAAACACAGTTGAATAAACCGCCGTTTTGCAATGCTTTTGAAAAAAATTTCGCCCTCTAAAGAGCCCAGGATCTAATATCAACCCCTTTCGTGGACAGCTATACCCTATTTTAAATACCAAACATTCTAAAAAATAATCCTTCCAGCCTGTCGGAATAGGTTAATGCGAATAACATGTGTGATCAACAATAGGTAAAGGGTTTACCTTCTTAAATTTTTTTAAAATTTTATTTAATTATCATTTCCATTACTTTTCTAAAATTCCCGTCCTTATTTCATTGCAGTCATATCAAATCGATTTTGTCATCGATTTACATGCTCACACAAGTCTACATGGTTGTTTTATTTATGGCAATACCTATGAGGATGTCTATCGCTATGAAAGGCATTTGGTATTTCCACGATTGTTTGCAGGAAATGCACCGGATTATGCTGCGAACAATATGATATTCAATGCTGATGAAAAGAAATCTGGTTGTGCTCGACGATACTGTTGTGAACGTTTAAGTGATACGGTGAATGCCTATACATTGGAAATATCAATGGGAGGTCATTATCTAAAGGATGGAAAAACTGTGGCGCCATACACGGAGGAGGGATGTGAGTAGAGAGAGAATGGAGTTTAAAATATATACCACAAAAAAATATATATTTTGTGTTACAGATTACCGTTGTGGTCGCAATTTAGCTAGAACATTTTTACAATATTATCGTTTTATAAATGTACTACCGGTACCCCTACCGACGGAGGTGCGTCAAAAGAAACGACGGCCAAGAACCCATCAATCACGATCACGGTCCAAAACCCGTTACGAAGTAAAACCTCGTCCGAAAACTACCCGCTGTTATGCACCCATTTCGTATACAAATCTTTCGATATGTTATGATTCGGGCGGTTCTTCAGATGAAGGCGGTTTTTCACCAACACGTGCTGTAGCTCCCGGTAGTAGTCATTTTAGTGGTTATCGTAATTATCGACGTGTGGCAAGTTCAACAACTGTACCATCAACATCGTCGCATCATAACCAGCATCAACAGACTCATGATCAGTTTGCCCTATTACGAATTAAATCTGGTCGCTTTGATTTGGCCCATGACCCATTGATGCATGACTATTGTGTTAAGGCGAAAACTCAATCGCCTGAGAAACAGACACGCTTTGAGGTACCAGTTAATGTACCACCTAAGCCATATCTTTCAATAATCGATTTGAATCAGCTAACGCGGGGAAGTTTAAAAATGAAGTCGTCCAGTTTTGAGGATTAATTTATCAGATCAAAAAATGTTTTACTACTTCGCCTTTGAAATTTACATTACAACGCTAATGCTTTACATTATGTACAAATATATTCTTATGTGAAATAAAAGCTTCCAGCCACAACGATTTAATTAAGTAATAAATATATATATATATATTTTTCACAATTAATACGTGAAAGGAATTCTATGCAGCAACAGACGTTTCAGCCATAGACGCGTTTATATATAATGCCATAGACGCATTATATCATTCACAATACGACAAAGTGATGGCTATGGGAAGTGTAAGGAGATGGTGGGTGTATGAAACATGGCTCCATCATTTCACTATAAAGTTCAAGTACCAACGAGAAATTTAAGACAAATGATCGCATGGCTGCCAAAAGGATAATCCACGGACGCAGCAGTTCTGTTGTGTTTTTCAGTCAGGTCTGCGAATTCGAATTCGGAGAAATTTAAATAAATCTATATATTTTCAAATTTTATTTTAAAAATTTCGTCAAATTCGATCAGACCAAACTTGTTATACATTTCACAATGAGAGCCTTCAAAAATTGTTTCGATCCTCGGATCGCATGCCTATCAAAAGGTATAATACACAGACACAGTTCTGGAATAAACGAACAACTGTAATATAAATTCACAGCTCTCGACAATCTTAGAAAGAAAAGAAGGAAATCATGTGTTTTAAGATCAGTTCGGATATGTTTTCAGACAAAGTGCTTTGAATTCGAACACATTTACCTGTTATCGAAGTGGAAAAACCAACTCGAGTCCCACTCCGGACAAATATTTGAACAAAAAAGAACCCAAAATATCTAAATCACAATAAGGAAGACTTTAAAAATGGATTGAAATCGTGATGTGGAAATTTCTGCCGTGAAGTTTTCCATAAGATAAAAAATATAAAGTTAGGAAATTAAAAAGTGTCAGTCGGTGTTGCCGACAGATATATACCCCCAACCTATGGTTTGCGGAGGTCTACAGAATTAATACATGTAATTTTACATGTATGTTTTAATCAAATAGTTGACCATAAATGGAGAGGTATCATAGAAAATACATGTTTCAATGTTTATTGGGGAGGTACCAGAAGGAGTTGACGGATGAAACCCATTTTCGGACAAGATCTAAGTTTGGCAAAAGTATTGCGAGGGGGTGGTTCCCTCAACCGTCGCATAATGCTGACACAATAATTCGGCTATATTTTCAAGAGTTGTTGAGATTTTCACTTGTAATTTTATGGGGACGTTTTTGAAATAGTGTAGGTTCGAATTAAATAATTTTTTTTGAAACTGATAATAGGTGGGAGCTCCTTAATATTGGATTTATATAAATTCAAAATTTTGACCTTTTTTGGGGGGAAGTACTATAAGGAATGCGCCGAAAAGGCCCACCTTCCAATAATATACACTCTGATCGAGAAGCTGAAAAAGTACCACTGTACATTGCAAAATCGATTTTTTGATTTAAGTCGGTCTTACAGCAAATTAGCGTATGGTTTTAGTAATAGAAGAATTCAGATTCCAATTACAATTAAAATTTGTTCCCTAATTTGTAGAAACAAATATATTTCTATTCCCCACTTTTCTGGACATCATAAATATTTGTTTACAATTGGTCCAACTATTTCAAATTAAATATTTTTATTAATGCCCACATTAAAACACCCCACCAGCAGCAATTTTAGTCAAATATCTTAAGGTAGAAAATTCGTAAATGAATGCCTAATTTCAAACAATTAATAAACTAGACATATGACAAGAAACAGAAATATATAAAAGTGTAAATAATTAATAGTTGTAAGAAACATTTTCAAAATTCTTGAGAAATTTTCACAAAAATCACAAAAAAAAAAAAAAATAACATTGGTGATCACCTCAAATATAAAACAAAAAAGTTTTGCGCGTTTTCTTGTTTATATCAATTGTGAATGTCACCCATCACTTGCCAAAGGCTTAAAAAACACTAACAAGACAAATTGTTTATTAACAAAAAGCGGCCTAACAACACTTTTTTCGCGGCGAAACATGTTATGACATGCTCAATTCTATATTGGCCATATGCCAGTCGTATATGTATACGATATCATGACTGTCTATCCATCCCCCTTGTCAACCACTGGATGGTTTAGAAACTTAAAGGCACAAAAAAAATATATCAATGAACTTTTTTTCTTAAACTATTAAATTTCACAAAAAAATCGACGGCATGTGTTTTTGCCTCTTAAATAGTTGGAGGCATGTGATACAAACAATAGATTTGTTTTTCTTTTCACATTTGTGGCCGCTGACTGTTGCCTGTCGGCTTTTAGACGTATTTTTTTTATTAAATCAAATATATTTTAATATGTGTTTTCTGTCTATCTTCAATCTGTTCGTTTTTTACACCGACACTGATATTGTTTACAAATTTTATCAATATGTGCTATATTTGACCAAGTAATTTGTGTTATCTTATCTTTTTTGGCGGCGAGGGGGTTTGCTAATTACTTTAGATAATTTCAATTAATTAAATGGTGTCCCGTCACTGGGAAGGGGTATTTGAATTTGTGTATATATGTAGATAATTTGTAACAGCTATAATGATGATGTATCAAAATTTGTCTATCAAATGTATCAATGGAGTCTAGATTGTATCAATCGACAGACATATTGCTTTATTAGCATTGGTGGTATTTCATCAACCATGCCTTTGATAGGTCAAGAACCACTATAACTGTCTGTACAATTAACCTCTGTTGACATCCTAGCCACTCGACCTACTTTCCAGGCTTGAGGAACAGAGCACATGCTCGACACATAGGCGAGTTATAGATCATGTCTACTCTGCTGATCATTTGCTACTTGATTGGCTTTTTATATCCTCAGCCTTATGACTAATGAGGGTATATACACTTAGATAAGGTGAAAATGTACCTCATCGAAATATTGGTTTTAGACCTCATGTTTCTTTGGACCAAATTTGTTTCAGATTTACACATGTCCGTCCGTCCGTTGTCCGTCTGTCTGTCATCCTATTTCAACCAAACTTTGCACATCTTAATATTTCTTCCAAACTGGGGTCCTGGGGTTATCCTCCCGGTAACTTTTCTACAAAATGGTCAAAATTGTGCTAAAAATTCATTTTATAATAACATGCAAACTGACTATCCGATTTTAACTAAACTTGGTACAACCTATTATATTTGTCAAGCCTTGATCACGATTGAAGATGGGACACATTGGTCCACTCCATGTGGTACCACCCCCACAAAGGGTCAAAATTTGAACATTTTATAAATCCAATATCAGGCGAATGGAATGTCATATTTGAACCAAGCTTTTCACAACGTGTTATCTTTACCAAGACCAGATCAAGTCCGAAGACCCATTGCACAACTCCTTCTGGTATCTCCCACACAAATGGTCGACATCTTCCGAGGGTATATATCTGTCGGCAACACCAACTGACATTTTTTTACTTGCTTTATTTGAATTTTATGACTTCATCATTTTTCACATTACTTAGGTCTTGTAAGCCTTTATCAAGTCTACCTTTATCGAACTATCTAGTTAGACGTTTGAAAACCAATATTTCACATTTCGGGAAAACAAATCCTCTATATACATTCCACGCAAAAGTTGAGAGATCTCTCTGATGGGTGTGTCTTTTAATGGTATTGATAAAGATTCTAGCATTTTGTAGAATGAATGGACGACATTTACGCATAAAATTGGAAATTTTGTTCAACAACAAAAATACCAAAAGTATGTACGAATAAATATAAATATACATATTTTTATAAATATACATATACACAATATATAGCACACACGTTGATAAGAATGATGACACCACACTCAATCAACGCATTGTTATTTTTAAATTGTGTCAAATGCCGAGATAGATTTATGACATCAAAAAATATAGTCAAGCAATATTACCAGATAACACGAAATGGTATTTCATTAAAAAACGGGTCAAACCAAGGGTCATAAGAAATACAAATTTTCAGATGTCAAATGGAATTAAGATTACAACATGAAAGCTTAATCTATATTTTAGCAGATGTTTCAGCATCCGGAACGAATTGTACATTGAATAATCTGAAATTATAAATCCCAACCGTTTATGGACTGAACTTGTAATCGATTCAAAGAAAAAAAAATAATCAATGAGACAATCACTGAAATACATAAACCAAGTTAAAAAATAAGGAAGATCTTTATCGATTGACTTTATCCTAGTTCATACGATAGCTATAAACTCACAGAGAAACGTCCCAAAATTTGAAATCGATTGGGTTATTAGTTTTTGAGTTATCGTGCCCGCCATATTGATTCGAGAAAAATGCGTTTAAAGTTTGAGAGTCACTCTTGCCGTCACTTGATGCTGACACAATAAATCGACTATATCTTCAAGAGTTCTTGAGATTTTCACTTGAAATTTTGTAAGGACATTTTTCAAATAGTATAGATTCGAAAAAATAAATAAAATTTTTTGACACCGAGAACAGGGGGGGGGGGGTCCCCTTAATTACAAATAGGATTAAATCGTAGAGGGATATAAATGTATTTATCGCTAGTTCGGCCTCAAGTAAGTTTTATGCATTTGAAAGCTATAGACTAGATTAATATGTCAGTAGAAATCTCAACTACTCTTGAAGATATAGCCGCTTTATGGTGTTAGGGTCAAATGACGGCAGAGCGATTCTGAAAATGTAAACGCCTAAATCCCTAAAAAGAGTTTTTACAACTACTAATCTACATTAAAATTATACACATATTTCTCTAGTGAATTTAAAAAAATCATGATTAAATACAAGTGTCTAAGAGCAACCGCAAGAAATAATTTATATCGTTGTAATCAGGACAAGGGCTACCTATGGTAAAATTTTTCAAAACGATCTCCGTCCCTAGACTTCTTACTTTTTCACCTTTGTAAAAACTATTGCTTATTTTGTATTCTTTGACTTATTTTAATGAAATACGAATATTTATAAATTAATTCAAACATCTCTTTGTTCTGCACTTTTCAGTAATGACAAAATGTCATTCGATTTAACGATGAGGGCTGACAATATAAAAATTGTTATATCGAGATTCTACTGTATCTCGATGAAAAATATTATAGAGTTTATCTTATGTCTACCAAAAATTTGCTGCCTTTTGTTTGGAAGCATCTATCGATGTTCGATCGTTTCCATTTCTTCTTCATAATCACTTTGATAATTTCCTATTTTGAAAAGGCGTCTGCAGAATACCTTGTTAAAGCAGTTAATGGTCCTGAAACCCATTGGGAGCGTAGGAAGTTCCCGGTGATCGAATGTCGTTCTCACCTTGTCTTGGAATTTGAGCAAATGCAGAATATAATCTAGATAAGGTTTAGGATTTAGGTATCTTCCCTATGGACAGATGCCAACATCGGCGAGAAAAAAAGAACAATTTCCTTCATCAGTTAAATTCACTTAAAAAATAACTTTTGTTCAATTATTAACAAAATATTTTGTTCGTTAAAAAATATCAAATGATTTAACCAAAGCGCCAATCATGTTTTCTTTTGGCGCCTTTACTAACGGCGTCATATGATAACAAAACGCAAACATATGTTAGTTAAAAAATCTAATTTGATTTTAACTCCCATTAGAACAACAAGAAGGTAATAACAAACAAAAAAATACACACAAACAACAAAGAAGCAAAAATAACGCAAAACAAAGCAAAACGAAATGAAACGAAACAGGGAACAAGAAATAAAAAACAATTTACACATCTCTGGAGCAATATTTGGAGTACAAGGAGGGCACTAAATTCAAAGGAATGACCGAAAAAATTAGGTAGACGAAATGAAAGAAAAAAGAGGAAAGACAAGACAAATTAAACATGTGGTGGTGGTACATAATCAATCAATAATAATTCAATTAACACTTATATGTAAAAGAAACAAAAACAAACAAAATGAACTGTATATAGAGGTACTACATTAAACACCTTTTGTATGTACAAAACAAATTATTAGGATTATATATATGCATGTATGTTTGTATGTACACATTGGAAGTTGTGTTATCATTCTTTTTGGAAATATGTCTACACGCATTATAATACGCATTTTCATCAATATGTTAATAGAAATGCTGCAAGGAGGCGGCGGGAGGTCAAAAATTTTTTTGTTATAGGTATGTGATCCATTTTTGTTTCATATTTTTGGTAGTGGAATTTAGGCAGGGGATTTTTGACGCTTTCTTATACAAAGGGACACACAAAACAAAATATGTTCTACATTTACAAAAAAGGAAACAAATTATTCTTTACAACACAACATTTACTTGTTACGCTGCAGCAACATTTTTACTTCTGAGACCCCACGCGCTTATTTTTTTAGATCAAAAAATGTATATTTATAAATTGATTTTTCTATTTTTGTTCTTTGTAATTCACAGAGGCATATGCTGGAATATTCTTGTTTTGTTGTTCTTGTTGTAGCAACAGCAGCACACCAAGAATTTTTCACTTCGATTCACTTGCACTGAATGTTGTAGACCAACTGCCAAATGGATATTTTCCTTATTTTCTGCGAAATACACTCTTCTATCTATTCACTTCTCAATTCTCCGTTAATTTATTATCACCGTTTTTTTTTCTTCAATGCAAATATTTTCTTTTCTGTTTGCAATTGGAATACAAAGGAACATACACACAGTCACACCTGACAAGAATAAGAAGAACAACAACGGCAATAACGCAAAAAGTAAGGAGAGTAATGTTTTATCTTTTTTTGCACAACAAAATCAACGATTATTATCGGCAGAAATGAAAAAAAAAAAAACAATACACACGCAGCTCTAGAATGCACACAAAAAATAACAACAACAAAAATCACCAAAATGTCAAAAATATTATGTGTGTAAATTGTTGCTCTTCTTTTATGATTTGCCAATTATCCTTTATTCGGTGTTTATCCGTTGTCGGTATTCTGTTTTTTCTTCGGCCTTCTTTGTTTTTATTAATTTGACATTGTCAACCAACCAACCAATCAACCCACACCACAAATACAATTGTTTTCTTTTCTTTGTTTAATTATTACCCACAAAAATTGAATTACTTTTTACAAATTTCGTAGAGAGCACCACTGTCAGTCGTTTTTTATATAACTTTTTATAGATCTTCCTTAATTTTATTGCCAAAAAGACAGAGATGTTGTTGTAATTTTATTTGCTGGCTAATCCGTCGTTCACGAGTTTTTCTGTCTGCTTCAACGTTCAACTTCTTGCACTGACATTTCTTGGCGCTGTGTACGTACGTCGATGGCGTTTCGATGCAAACGAACGTCGTTGTTATAGTGGGGTTGCCATTGTGAACACAATGGCGGCATGTGAGCGTCAGAGCATTTGAAAGAAAAATCATAACGGCTGGCGTTTATTTGAAATTAGAAGGGAAATAATTATTAATTCATTAAAAATTATAATTATTAATTACACAATAAATATAAATTATTAATTAAAATTATTATGCTAATAATAAATATTATGGAGTCAAGGCAAGCTATAAAAGTAAAAAATAATATTATTTGGTAAAATTCAAAGTTGAATTTCCATTTGAGGTTAAGTAGAACAAAATAAAAAATATATTAACTCGTTATTTAAAAACAACTTAAGCTATTTTGAAAATTAATTTATAGAAATTTCCAACAAATGTTAGTCCTGATTTACAGTGGTGGCCACAGAATTAAAACATTTACTGTGGTAAACATTTTTTGATCAGCCCTCGATTCGTTTGAAGTATTTTTGAAAATTTTTTAATTCAGAACACTTCGATATACTGCACTTAAGAGATTTAGTGTGGAAATGGAAAATTATTTCATGCAATTTTTCCATAAATAACGGTTTTTATGAAAATACATCGACTTTGAAGTGGCCATATAATTAAAACATTGTGTAATTTTTTACTTTACTGCATTTTTTTTTTAATATTTTTTAAAAAAGCTCTTTAATTTAGTTAAATTATGTAAACTAAGCACCGATAAAATCATTTACTGATAAAAATTTTTGAAAAAAATCTGTAAAATCTATCAAATTGCCAAAAATTTGTACAGTACACCTTACATTCAGAAAATAACCCTTATTATAGAAAATAAAGGTCCGAATGCACCAGAAATTGCTAGAATTAGTAAAAAACAATAAATAATTCTCAAAATAAATAAATATTTGAAATAAAAACTTAAAAAATGGGAATTAACCTAAAGGAACGATTCAATTTCAATAGCCTTTATTGAAGAAGGCCGGAATATTTTTGCAGTATGTGAGGAAATATCGATTGATATTGGCATTTATTACATCAAATCGATTGTTCGAGTAGTACAGAATATATTTTATCAAAAAATATACCAGTCACAACAGAAAGAACAGAGATCAATGCCTATGTTGACGAGTAAAAGATTCCGCCACACAGCAGCATTTTTGATGCTCAACACAAGACTTTAAATATTTGTCAAATTGTAAAATTTTTCTTTCTTTTAGGCTAAAATAGATTAAATGGGCATTATTCTCTCCAAAAAATATTATTTTGGAAAAATATTGTCATGTTCAATAGATTTGAAGGGTCAAGAGTTAACCATCAAACATGCTGCTGTGTACCAGAAACGTTTTCTCGTCAACATAGGTGTTGATCTCTGTTCGTTCTGTTGTGACTGATAAATTTTTTGATTAAATATATTCTGTACTACTCGAACAATCGATTTGATATAATAAATACCAATATCAATCGATATTTTCTCACATACTGCAAAAATATTCCGGCCTTCTTCAGTAAAGGCTATTGAAATTGAATCGTTCCTTTAGGTTAATTCCCATTTTTTGAGTTTTTATTTCAAATATTTATTTATTTTGAGAATTATTTATTGTTTTTTACTAATTCTAGCAATTTCTGGTGCATTCGGACCTTTATTTTCTATAATAAAGGTGATTTTCTGAATGTTAGGTGTACTGTACAAATTGTTGGCAATTTTGATAGATTTTACAGATTTTTTTCAAAAATTTTTATCAGTAAATGATTTTATCGGTGCTTAGTTTACATAATTTAACTAAATTAAAGAGCTTTTTTAAAAAATATTAAAAAAAATGCAGTAAAGTAAAAAATTACACAATGTTTTAATTATATGGCCACTTCAAAGTCGATGTATTTTCATAAAAACCGTTATTTATGGAAAAATTGCATGAAATAATTTTCCATTTCCACACTAAATCTCTTAAGTGCAGTATATCGAAGTGTTCTGAATTAAAAAATTTTCAAAAATACTTCAAACGAATCGAGGGCTGATCAAAAAATGTTTACCACAGTAAATGTTTTAATTCTGTGGCCACCACTGTATATTAGGCGAGTTTACTCGCGGCAATTTTTATCGTTCTCTTTTGAACTTGCTCCATGCGTCTATACAAGGCAATTCGGTTTCCAAAAATTTTTTTATTTGTTGTTTTTTCTCATTTAAATATATATAAAATGTCAACAAATACGAAATACACAAAACGAATTGCCAGAAAATTGTCGGTACGAGCAATTTTTTTTCATTTCTATACCCCTTACCCTCTCTCCTACAAACAAAGACTTGCCGCAAGTAAACTCACCTAATCTAAATCGAGACTTATTACTTTTGAAACATTTATTATTTGGTATTGGAAAATCTTGAAAAATGAAATTGTTTTGTAAAGCTGTTTCATTGCCAAAAATGAAATGAAAACAACATTTTATTATTTACATTTTTATGTTTAATAAAATTAATAAAATACCTTCCACTAATAACCAGTTCTTGAATAAAAATAATGTATGTATGTCAGTGCATGTAATTGTTGTTTAATTTGAATCAAAAATGAGCAATGTGGCTATTTCTTAAAAAAAAAAAGAGTGGAATCGATTTAATTTTTTTAAAAAAATTTACAACAAATTCGAAATCTTTTAAAATCGACATACCAACTAGTTTTTTTACAAGATAGGGTAAGTGCACTAGTAGTCGGCACTTTAAGGATTTTCGCATTTTAAACGTTTTACCACCCCGACTTTTTTTCAAAATTTTGTTTACTCCTCGAAGCAATAAAAATTTATTGAATTAATTTGATTAAAGTAGATTAAATTAATAATTAGGTAAAATAGTGCATTTTTATCAATAGTCGACACTTTTTTCCAATTGTGACATGTTCCAATAGTCGGCATATCGCATATTAGTTAAACAAAAATTATATATTTAATAGATTTTTCGACCATTGTATTGGAAAAGTTATATGAACTAATTTTATTTATTAAAATATTACAATTATAAATCATGGTGCCGACTTTGGGAACCTGACATCCAATTTTCGGAATGGATAAATTAGGCAGTTCGAAAAGTTCTTGGCCTAGCACAATAAGCCCGGTATAAACAAAAAAATGTTAAGTGTTTTAGAAACTTCCATCTCTATTATGAACACATGTTAAATTTTGTTTCGATCTTGCAACTCCTTCACATAGTAACAGGTTTTCAAAAAAGACGCATCCGCAATGCCAGATCGAAACAAAATTTAATATCTGTTCATAACAGAGATGGAAGTTTCCAAAACACTTAATTTTTTCTGGTTATACCGTACTTTTTGTGTTAGGCTAAGAATTTTCCGAACTGTCCTAGTATATAAAACGTCTGTAAACTGATTTATTATAAATTAATCGGTATTTAGAGCACTTATTAAACATTTTTTCCAATTTAAAGCCAAAATGATCGAAAAGGCACTTATTATTCACCCATATTCCGCCTATAAAAATATCATAATTACGAAAAAATTTTAATAATGTTAAATTCTAAAGTGTTCTCCTCCTGTATGTTCTTTACATTTACGAAAAATATCCTTATGAAATATTTATAATTTTAAGTTACAAGTCTTTTAAAATCGACATGTCCACTATTTTTTCTTAAGAAACATGAAATAGCGGTAGTGTCGAAAATACCTCATTGACAGAATGCAAAACATTGTCTGAATAAATGTACTTAGCTCAATACAATTTTACACAGAGATAGGTTAGTTATATGAGGTTATACCTATACAACAAATGTAGACTACTGCTACATGTCGATATCAGAAGTACTTACAGTATATTTAATAAATTTGTATATAACTCATTCCAACAAATGTTTATTAATGCAGAGTTCCATCTGCAGGGTATCAAAAATTCAATAACTTAATTTTTACAAAATTAAATTTTTTATTATTATAAACTTGCCACCGACTTAGGAAAATGTCAGTCAATGTTTGTTAGGGTTTACGGCAATTTTAAAGGTTACTGAGTTAAGTTTTAAACAAAAGCTACTATTGTGTAAATTTGTTTTTATGTATTAGTCAGTCTTTAGAAAGTTAAATTTTCCCAATTCTGAAATTATTAACATTTTTTTCTTTCCCGCACATATGTCGACTACTGTAAAACATACGTATCCGGCGGTATCAAAAAATTGCAGAATTTCAAATTTTTTATAATTATTTTAAATTCTAGCGTGTTTTATACGTTCGTTACTATTACTAAAAAATTGGATTGCAAATAATTAATTTTTATTACAAACACTTTAAAAATCGACGTGGCAACTATTTTTGTCTGAAAAAAATATAAAATATTTGTATTGCCAAATTTTTTTTCTTTTAAATTGTTGTTTTGCCGCTCTTATTGAATTCAAATCAAAACTATAACACCATTAATTTAATAGTACGTTTACATTGTATGGGACTTCGTTAATCCCGTGGGTCAAATTGTCAATTACATTGTACATATTTCAAATAAATCTTCATAACGTGGGCTAACCCGGTAAAAAGTTCTGATGTAAATGCCGTTTAATACGTTGAATTTCTTATTACGACGTTCTTAAAGAAAATAATCTTATAATTACAGAGCCAATTCAAATTTCCACATAAGTCCTTCCATTTTATTTGCATACGACAATAACGTTCGAGTATTAATAAACACAATTCAAATCAGCGGAGCTGTCTATAATCAATGCATGCAACAAGAAACATTTTTGACAATTAGTCTGAGATTAATTGTGCGTATGTTAAGATCGATAAAAAAACTGCGTTCGTTTTCAATGCATTTTTAAACGGGATATTAACGAGTTTCTTAATAAAAAATTATATAAAAATATTCAACAGTGTTTGTTTAGTGTTTTTCGTAAAAAATTTTAAAAGAAAAGTTTAAAATTCCTTATGAAAATTACGTTTGAAGTTGTTTTAAAATATTTGCATTTCCGCTACCACATCAATTGTGGCGTGATTTGATGGAGTTGCACTCCCATATTCTCTTTCGTAAAGTTGTTGTTTTTTTCTTCTAATCGTATACATTTGAAAAGAGTAACATACTCTCAGTAAGTAATATATTGATGTCGTTCGGGATCATGCTTCGCCGTGTTTTGTTTATGAATTTTACGCCGGTAATTAATTTATGAAACCCCAATGGAGAATTAACAAACCCCTTGCAAATCAGTGGAGCTCTCTTTGATAATTGCATACAACAACACACATATACATGAATAACTGTAATCGTTATTTCATCTTCATTGTGCTTTTTTGACAATTAGTCTGAGATAAATTGTGCGTGCGTTAAGATCGTTGAAACCGCGTTCGTTTTTAATGCATTTTTAAACAGCATATTGTCGAATTTCTTTATAAAAATGTATATAAAAATATTCTACAGTGTTTGCTTAATGTTTTGCTTAAAAAGTTATAAAGGAAAGCTTTAAAATTCTTTATGAAAATTGTGTTTGAAGTTGCGTTAAATTATTTGCATTTCGGCTCCCCCATCAAATGTGGCGTGATTTAATGGAGTCGCACTCCAATGTCCTCTCTCAAAGAGTTGTTGTTTTGTTCCAATTGTTTACATTTGAAAAGAGTAACATAATCTCAGGGAGTTTATTTTTTGATCCAAATTCAAAAGAGGTTGTCGTTGTTGGTATCCGCGTGTTGTGTTTGTGCAATCTTTTGTCGTGGTTTGTTTATGCATTTTATGCCGGTAGTTAATTTGAATGGTGTTTATGAAAATAAGCAAATTGTAAAAGTATATCATTATAAGCGAAATATAAATTTCTGAGTAATTATTAATTTATAGTTTGTATCGATAATTAATCGTAAAAATGAAAAAATATATTAGTAGTGTTTTTATTATATCTCTATTAAGAAGTGTTCATCATATTAAAGACTGTTTTAATGTAAAATATTCGGTCGCGTACGGAAAAAAATTACAAATACACAAGTCGTCATAATCAAATGGTTATATTTTGCTCACCTAACAAATAATTTTCCATAAGGAACTCTGAATTGGTAAGTGGTGATATTTTTACCAAAACTTTTATTGTGTCATTCATATTTATTTTTAACTATAAAATTGCCGATCGTTGATATGTAATAGTTGCATTTGTATATCATCGAATTTTCCTCATTTCGAATGAATTTTTCAATTTTAATGATATTGTGCAGTCTTAAGTTAAAAACCAGTGAGCGGAGCAGTATAGTCGGACGGATGATACCCTACACAACTCCCACGAAACTAGCCACTTTCTGTGGTTCTATATTCTGAGATTGGGCAATATTACGCGATATTTGCACCCTCTTGACCGACTAGAGGTCAACAAATTTTACAAACATTCAGTACAGCCCTTCTAATCACTTGTTCAGATTCCCTTCACCGTGGGATGTGTTGTGATGTTCGGCTTTCAATTGTGGCCTACAGATCGACTCGAAAAAAACCAAAAAATAAGTTTTCGGTCAATTTCATTCCAAAATGATTATCTGATCATCACCGAAAATTATAGGCGTTGTCGGTGACCAACTTCATGGAAAATTCCAAAGCGATCAGCGCTATATTTCAGCCCTCTAGTGTGGTAATGGGCTACTAAATAATATCTGAATACGTAAGCACCAGTAAATATTTAGGTGTAAACCCCACATCCGTGTACATATGACAATATAGTGGAAGTGATGCAAATGTGGTATAGGTTGGTAATGTGGTATAGTCACTTTTTTTGTAAACTGAAAATTTTAGAATAACTGAAACATGTTCTATAGTTTGCTGTTCTCAAAAAAATAAGATAGCAATGACCTGTTTAATTTATTTAAATCTCGTTGATAATCAGTACCAAAAATAAAATTTTTCATGAAATTGACTTTTTTTCGGTTGAAGTTTAAAAATAATTTTTTGTTTTACGGATGTACTTTAATCGTTGTTACTAAAGCATTAAAATAATCAGTATGAACTAAAAATCAAATAATATGCGCGATTGCACCACATAATCACCAATTTGGAAAAAAACTAGACATTTCTTCAGTAAACACAAGTGTAGGTAATGTGGTACACCTTGACTCTGCATGAAAAAAGGCCAGCACTAGACAAAATCTCATTACTATTTGAAACATTTGTACTCTACGAGAGTCTACCATGAATCACAAGGATGAAATACAAAGGCTATGAGTTTGAACAACTTCTCCATACAAAAATTAAATATTGCCATGTGTAGACATTATTATATAATAAAAATAAAAGTTGCACTCAACGTATCCGTTAAAAATCTTAACAGACATAAATCTCGAGCTAATTCGCATTCATTAAAAACAATAAATTATATAAGATATCAATTGGAAGTGAAAATTATACTATACCACATTAACATCATGTGGTATACCACATTACCTGCACTTTTTTTTAAATCACTTTTTATGTGATTTCGAATATTTTCTCAAATATCTCTTAAATTGTTAGAATAATATTATTTTCAAATTGATACATGAAAAGACAACACATGTAGCATGTTAAGTGCAAAATTTCAATTTAATCGGATAAAAAATAAAAATTTGGCAATCTAAAAACAAATGGGTATACCACATTTGCATCACCTCCTATAATTGGTATCAATTTAAAGGTCAACCACTCCTCTTGGGTACACTATCAACTTCTCGGGTCTATCTCCTTCAAGGGTAAATATATACGCTATAAAATACAAATTTTGTAATTTTTCACCCAAAAGTCAGGGTCCAGTTGACCCGCAAAATATTGACCGATGTTTATCAAAACAGGCATACTTATTCTTTGGCCCAAACCCCTTTCCGTGCAAAAATTCGCCCTTTTGGTCCATTTCATCCCCTAAATATTAACCGATCTTCATTGGCCAGAACCCATCCTATATGCAAAATTTCGTGATGATTGGTCCATAACTGTGGCCTGTGTCGTGTTTACAAATTATTATGGACAGACTGACAGACGGACACACATGTCTAGATCGACTCAGCTAGTCTAGATATGACGATCGGTATACTTAAAGGTGGGTCTAGGACCAATATTTCGCGGCGTTACAAACTTTTGGGGCTGCACAAACCTAAAATACTCTGACAACATAGTTGTGTAGGGTATAAATATAATCTTTATGAAATTGTTATTCTTTATTTTAATTTGTAATTTGTTTTAAATGTTCTTAACAATTATGACACATTTTAACATTTTTTAAAATCGACGTACCCACTATTTTTTAAGATACGTGTATATTTGCTATTGTTGAAAAACCAACTCGACAAAAAGCTGAATTTAAACGAACTTAGCTTGATTAAATTTTGCACAGAAATAGCTTACAATATTGCTAAAGATCATTCAAGCTATTTTTCATATTTCATTATTTGAGGTTATATATCTCTTGCATATCTCGGCTACTGCTACATGCTGATATTAGGAACACTTTCTCTATATTTTTTATAGAATTCATTCCAACATATATTTATTAATAAACATTTCCATCTATAAGGCATCAAAAAGTCCAATAATTTAACTTTTATATAATTTAATTTTTATAATTATAAATATGCAACCGACTTTAGGAAAATGTCATTCAATGTTAGTTAGGGTTTACTGCAAATTAAAAGGTTAATGAGCTACGTTTTACAAAAAACCTAATATTGTGTAAAATTATTTTTATGTATTAATCTGTCTTTAGAAAGTTAATTTTTTTTTTTTTTTGTTTTTGCAAAATAGTCAGGCTGAATCCCAGTTTGTTGTTTTTATAAAAAAACAACTATTTATTAGTGGGGAATGTATGGCATTGTTTGCCGAGGGGTAAGGCAGGGAAGACTATAGTTTCGGATCACGCCACTGATCCTCATCAGTCGTTGTGTGCATTTGTCGCGATGTGACAACACACAACAGTGGGAAAGGTGTGGTATTGTTTGTAAATGCCTTGTTAACCTCGAAGTGAGGCTCCAACGAAATTCTCATGCAGTTTATGTCGTTGGTCAGCTAAGTACTTCGCTTTGTTACAAGAGACATTTGGGTATGAAAGGTTTTTTGTATAGAAGCAATAGCTTCTGGGGAGAATATCCCAACAAAAAACTAAGGGAACTGATGAGGATCAGTGGCGTGATCCGAAACTATAGTCTTCCCTGCCTTACCCCTCGGCAAACAATGCCATACATTCCCCACTAATAAATAGTTTTTTTTTTATAAAAACAACAAACTGGGATTCAGCCTGACTATTTTGCAAAAACAAAATACAAATGGTATCCCAAATAAACCGCCAACACTACTGAAGTTAATTTTTTTAATTCTTTCCAATTTGTAAATTATTAAAAACTTTTCTTTTTCCCGACTACTGTAAAAAATGCATTAAAAATTCATAATTTCAAATTTTTTATAATTATTTTAAATTATAGCGTTAATTAATTAATTATTCGCATAACACCATAAATAAAATACGTTGAATTTATTTAGGAAGTTCTTAAAGAAAGTAATTTCATAATTACAGAGCCACTTCAAATTTCCACATAAGTCCTCCCATTTTATTATTTTATTTGCATACTAAATACAATAACGTTAATTTGAGACCTAATAAACACCTTTCAATTCAGTGGAGCTCTCTTTAAACAGTGCATACAACAACACAAATTTTTGACAATTAGTCTGAGATTAACTGTGCGTGCGTTAAGATCGATAAAGACTGCGTTCGTTTCAAATGTATTTTTAAACGGGATATTGTAGATTTTTTTAATAAAACTATATAAAAACATTCTAGAGTCGTTGTTTAGTGTTTTTCTTCAAAAAAAATTAAATAAAAAGTTTATAATTCTATATGAAAATTGCGTTTGAAGTTGCCGTAAATTATTTGCATTTTCGCTCCCCCATCAAATGTGGCGTGATTTGATGGAGTTGCACTCCCATATTCTCTTTCGTAAAGTTGTTGTTTTTTCTTCTACTCGTATGCATTTGAAAAGAGTAACATGCTCTCAGTAAGTAATATATTGACGTCGTTCAGGTTCGTGCTTCGTCTGCATTTTCGCTCCCCCATCAAATGTGGCGTGATTTGATGGAGTTGCACTCCCATATTCTCTTTCGTAAAGTTGTTGTTTTTTCTTCTACTCGTATGCATTTGAAAAGAGTAACATACTCTCAGTAAGCGTGGTTTTATATTTGCCGGGATCGGGATCGGTGTTGAGATTTTCTCTCTCTCTCAGTGGTAAATTGTGAATTGTGTTGGAAAACATTACCACAGGTAGGAACAAAAAAGTGCGAAAAGGTACCTAAAATTCTACTTCAAATGATAATAAATAATAATTATCGAGAAATATTGGCCAATATTTATACCAGTTATTTGCATAAATAATATATGTTATAATTTAAGCGTAAATGTATTCACGAATAATAAAAAATCTAATTTTTGTTTTGGTACGTTTATGTCAATTCGTACCTTTTGTGAACAAAAAGTACGCTTGTTACAAAATTAAAAATAGCGCAACTCTAATTACTCTCTCAAGAGAGAGAAACTCTCAACACCGATCCCGATCCCGACAAATATAAAACCACACTAAGTAATATATTGACGTCGTTCAGGCTCGTGCTTCGTCTGCATTTTCGCTCCCCCATCAAATGTGGCGTGATTTGATGGAGTTGCACTCCCATATTCTCTTTCGTAAAGTTGTTGTTTTTTCTTCTACTCGTATGCATTTGAAAAGAGTAACATACTCTCAGTAAGTAATATATTGACGTCGTTCAGGCTCGTGCTTCGTCTTGTTTTGTTTATGAATTGTACGCTGGTAATTAATTTACCCCTTGCAAAACAGTGGAGCCCTCTTTACTCATTGCATACAACAACACACATATGCATGCATATCTCTTTTCATTGTTTCATCTTCAATGAGTTTTTCACAAGTAGTCTGAAATTAATTGTGCGTGCGTTAAGATCAATAAAAAGTAGCGATCGTTTCAAATGTATTTTTAAACGGGATATTGTCGAATTTCTTAATTAAAATCTATATAAAGTATATATAAATCTACAGTGTTTGCTTTGTGTTTTTCTTAAAAAGTTATCAAGGAATAGTTTAAAATACCTTATGCAAATTGTGTTTGAAGTTGCGTTAAATTATTTTCATTTCGGCTCCCCCATAAAATGTGGCGTGATTTAATGGAGCCGCTCTTCAATATTCTCTTTTGTATAGTTATTGTTTTTGTTCTATTCGTATAAATTTGAAAAGAGTAACACATTCTCAGGGAGGTAATTATTAATGGCGCTTATGTAGTGCAGCGATTGTGCGTATTTTTTGTTGCAAATTCAAAACATTTTGTCATGTTTCGTCGTGGTTTGTTTATGCATTTTATACCGGTAGTTAATTCGAGTGGAGTCCATGAAAATAATTTATTGCAAAAGTGAAATGTGATAAAAAAAAAAAAAAAAAAAAAAAAAATGTGTTCACCGGAAATTTTAAATATTCATTGTGATAATAAAAACAATTTCGGTCGGTTACGGAAAAGATAACAAATCCACAATCCTCATAATCCTCATAATCAATTGTTTTCCCAAAAAACAAATTTCCATAAGCAACTCAGAATTGGTAAGTGATGATAGATTCATTATGTATTGGTAGATAATCATATTTTTACCCAAACTTATATTGTGTTTGCCCAGGGTATGTGCTCCTAATGTCAGAATGTACCAGTAGTCGGCATCTGTTGATATTATAACCTCAATTACCTACATAGGATTGTGTAGGTAATATGTAAATATATTAAAGAATCTTTAACATTCATTTATTCAACAAAAAATAGTATTTTGTCAAAGAGGTTCGTTTAACACTGCCGATAATTCAGGTTTTTTAAGAAAATATTAGTTAAGTTTCGTAGTTATATTAAAATTAAATATTGGATTTTTGTTCATAGTTGATGATATGATATTTTTATTTTATGTTATTTTTCGATGCCGCCTTTAGGGGCAAAATGTGACCTTTTTCATATAGTTGGCATAATGGTGAAAAATAAACACATTTTCAATAATTTTGTATCAAAATTGGGAAAAATGTTAAATAAGAACTCTAAAGGCCGATTGATTCATTTACACTAAAAATAGCATTGAATAATTTTACACAGTAGTAGATATAGTTTTTATCTCAATCCTTTTGTAAATTTTAAAATTGTAATATTTTATATTACTTGTTGGATTAAATACTAATTAAAATATCCGATAATAAGAATTTGAAAAAAAATAATAAAAAACGATTAATTATATAATTGATGCATTCCGATTTTCGGAACATGTCATGCCGAAAATTGGAAACTATTGCCGACTATTAGCAAAAACACACTATTGTCTTTAATACAAATTCCTTTAATTTGTTCTCGAAACTTTTTGATAATTAATATTTCGTTATTCCAGATTCCACAAATTAATTTTATTTCACACATTTTTTCGTGACGAATTTTAAAAGTTTACATTGTTTTGTCAATACCTCAAATTTAAATACTTTTCATTCACAATTTTTGGAGGTATGGCGGTATTAGTTTCTACTAGTAGTAGTTCCAATTCTTTTGCCTATATGGTTCACATATTCTGAAAGTACACCCACACAACTTTCTTTTATTATTTCCGCACCTTTCTTTATTTATTTCCATTTTATTGGAAATTTGCCTTAAGTCACTCTATAACTTTTCAGAAAATCGGAAAATTCCCATACCCGAAATTCTTTGCAATTTTGTTCTGCAAATTGGTGGCCCATTGTCAAATACGCTCACACACAATTCAGTTGTGCAAATTGTTGGACATTCTCAGTTAAGTGGCCCACACACGTCAAACATGTGCGTTCGATCGGTGTGAATCGAAGCAATGTTTGACGTGTGTGGTACGGTGTTCACACCGATTTGCCGGTGCGCACACCGATCGAAAGAAATTAAAAATTTTTAATTTTTCGTTGTGCGACGCGCACATGTTTGACGTCTGTGGGCTGGTGTGTGGATATTTTCTCATTTGTTGCGAAATTTCGTGGAGTGCACATCAGCGGACAGTATCAAATATATGCAAAAAAACGTTTTGGAAGATTTTTTGATATTTTTTTACACATATTCTACAGCCTGTAAATAAAAATGTTTTTCCCGGAATGAAATAAAAGTATTTAATACATTTAAATTAAATAAAAATGTTTGGCCTTTTTTCCGTCATCGCTGTCCATCTTAACGCTTCAAAAATAAATTCGAAATGAAGTTTTGTGGATCCGTTTGACGTGTGTGGGCTAGGAGCTTCACACCGATCGAACGCACATGTTTGACGTGTGTGGCCCACTTTACGCTCACACATTCTCTCTCTCTCTCTCTCAATTTAGTTCTGCAGTTTCGCATTCTCTCACTCTATCTTAACTATATGTGAGCCAGAGAAAAAGGACATCCCATATAACGGTACTCCCATTATTCGAATTGAATGGTACCCTCCATTATTCGGTATTTTGGGGCGTTTGAGCAAGTTTTAAACTGAATTAACCCTAATATGGTTCTCATTTGGTTTCAAAAAATTTTATCATCATAATAAATAAAAAAAATATTTTAATAAGTGTATTAGATTTTTTGATCTTTAAAAAAGTTTCCGGCGCTATATATCATTTAAAAGCGTAAAATATAGAAACAATTTGAAATAAACATACGAGTTAACTGGGTATCTTTTGAACTTTTGAGCATCACGCCGTATATAGCGACATCTGTTAATAGTCAATCCTATTACATTATATGTCTTTGATAATGTTCACTATGATTATTGTCTAGGCTAATTTAGATGAACTGTATAGACGTTGGCAATGCGGATTTAGTTCAGACATAATACAATAATACATATGCTGTAGTCTATGCTATTCGACACTAGGTGGTAATTCGTTATGATGGAATTAATAAAAAATATTAAAAATGGTTAAATGAAAATTTGAATTAATTCGTTCTGAATGCCTACAAATAAAATTTCATCATTTCGGTGGAGGGTGTGATTTCCCCTCGCTATATATTTTGCTCAGGTATAAATAAAAATATGTCATTGGGTGCCAAGTTAGAACTGTATGTCGAATGATGGTTTACCGATGGTAAAAAAGTTCTTTTGGTACGAATTTCGAAAAGTTATTTCCGCTATACCCGTTACGCCGTGGTTCAATATTTAGTAGTCTCTTGTACCTTTTAATACTCACTATTACATTATACATACATAAATTTTATATTTTCGGCTGGTTGTTGATTTTATACAGATGATAAAGAAATAAAGTAAATTCTTCTTTCATAATTGCAAATATTCATTGCTATTGTTAATGGCAAATTGTTTAATATTACATACATTTCTATCATTTTTTTCTTACAATACCTACGTAGGTTACACCTTATTGTATATACAAATACATACACTTATGATATATCTTGCGCATTGTTTCTCTCATTTCATTTAGGAAATTATAAATATTCCAATATCATTATTATTATTATCAATATGACGTCGTCAGTGTCTTCTACCTCATGAGACGTGTCCTGGTTCATTGTCTATTGCCTTTATCTAATCAATAAAAGGGAAAATTATATTAATAAACGAAAATAGGAAAATTCAATGAATAGCAAGCAATTGTCTGCCTGTTGTGTGTGTCTGCTGATGATGTCGGCAAGGCGTCAAAGTAGACTTCGAGGAATCTTCCAACGTTAATGTTGAGGGTAAACGTCGAAGAGCATCAATAAAATAATTTCTATTGATTACAATCGATATCATTGTACTTTACTGTGAAGGTGTAACGGTGAAGATGGCTATTTTTGTTTATTCCATGATATTGTTATGGCATGAGGAATAAACGAATGTGCTTTTTATGACATTATGATATTCTACACCATAATACTCACACTACGTTTATCCATTTACAGGATTTTCTATATTCCAGTATTCGTCTTCTAGTGTTGTAATGGGTTATTAAATAATATATGAATACGTAAGCACTTGTTTATATTTAAGTGCAGCTCCCACAACCGAGTACATACGACAATATAATTGGTATCAATTTAAAGGACAACCACTCCTCTTGGATATACTATCAACTTTTCGGGTCTATGTCCCTCAGATGTAAATATATACGCCATAGAATACAAATTTTGACATTTTTCAGCCAAAAGTCAGGGTCCATTTGATCCGCTAAATATTGACCGATCTTTATGAAAACAGGCATGCTCATTCTTTGGTCCGATTCCCGTCTCCCTGTGAAATTTCGATCATAATTGCGGCCTCTGGAGCGACTAGGACAAAAATAAAATATTTGGTCCATTTCATCCCCTAAATATTAACCGATCTTCTCCAAAAACAATAGGGGTCTTCATTGGTCACAACTCATCCTACATGCAAAATTTCGTGAAGATTGGTCCATGTGGCATGTATTGTGTTTACAAATTATAATGGACAGTCGAACGGACACTCATGTCTAGATCGACTCTGCTAGTCGAGATATGATGATATGAGGTGGGTCTAGGACCAATATTTCGTGGCGTTACAAACTCTGGGGGCTGCACAAAGCTATAATACCCTGACAACAAAGTTGTGTAGGGTATAAAAATAATAATTCGTATATTATGTGAACAGTGTACAGAAAGTTCTGTCAGAATTTTATGAATGCAATACATACAATTTTAGATACTGCTTTCTTGCCATGTTAAAGCCAATCAGAGTCGTTGATTGGTATCTATCAAGCTTCTGGTATCAAATAGTGGCTGTGAAGAAGCTACCCCAGAACCAATAAGAGATGACGGTATAGACATGATGCAGCAGATGCCGATGGCTTACCAGCTGAACTATTCAATACTGGTGGTCAGATGCTGGTCAAGAGCTTGCACCAGCTGATTAGTACAATTTGGCTAGAGGAATGCATGCCCAATGATTGGAATCTCAGCATCTTGTGTCCCGTGCACAAAAACGGAGACAAGACGATATGCGCCAACTATAGAGGAATATGTCTATTTCCCATCGCATATAAAGTGCTATCCAGCGTGCTGTGTGAACGACTGAAGCCAATGGTAAATTACATCATTGGACCATACCAATGCGGACCATACCCACGAAAAACACATCGACACTTTCCACCTATTCGTCGACTATACAGCCGCATTCAGAGGTGTTGAAAGCCATGTCTACGTTCGGCATTCCTGCAAAATTAATACGGCTATGCATGATAACTTTAACTGGCACAAGGTCAGCAGTTCAAATCGGAAAGGACCTATCGGAGCCCTTCAAAACCGAACGAAGATCAGACAAGATGACAGTTTGTCGTGTGATCTTTTTAACATCCTGCTGGAAAAGGTTATACGAGACGCAATGGCGAATATATAATGTTGAACATTCATTTGGGCTTGTTCGCATCAACACTTGTTTGATATATGTGAATTTTGTAACACGAATGCAGAGGACGGTAAAAGTGTCAGAAATAACGAAACAATAGAATGCAATACTAGCCACAATGAGTCAGTGGAAAGTCGGTGTGTTTAGTATTGCTAATGGGATGATATTTAAATCGTCGTTTTAGTATAGCTCGTATATAACGCTACCGCCTCATTTTATTTTTTGAATGTTTGTCGGCATATTCAAACTAAATGGGCTGTAATTTGGCATTCCGGGTTTTTGGAGGCTGAAATACATCTGTGTACAAAAGTATTAATACACGTTCTCCATCAAACTGTTGACCGAATATTCCCGCCAATGGCTGTAATTTGGCTTCCGAATTCATGGAGTGGTTGTAATTTGGCATTTCTGGTTATTGGAGGGTGAAATATATATGTTAAAAACATTTTAGCCACCTGTGTAGTTGTAACTAGACAATCTGGGTTTTCGTATTGTAAAAAATCTTTGACGAAAACATTTGATTTCCTTCTTGTATGTAACCCTTTGGATTTCGTAAAGAAATGAGGTTAGGATTTCAATTCCCTCAGTGAAAATCTGCTTGAAAATCGTAGGTGATTTATTGGACGACAGCTCGTACCTCCTAACAAGGCGTCTTGCGATGCATGTTCGGTTATACTTAATTTTTCTCGTTGATCCTCCTGGAACTATCTGTACAAGTGTCGGGTGATGAGTCCGATCTACATTTGGAACAAATAGGTATTGCTGAGCTGATAAGTGTAGATACAGCCGCTTCCATTGTTTCCCTTCGGGTGGATTAGCGGATGGTATTGGATCCAGCTTATTTGCCGCAGGAATAATCAACGTGGACTTTACTCTCAAATGCTAATTGGTAGAGGTATTCATCATCTTTCCACATCACATCACCTTTTACTTTGATTATGTCAAACAGTTTATTTATTGAATCAAAGTTTCTTCCAGTTTTATGGTCTTGTTAGTTTTATCTAATGGTTTAAGCCAACATATGCAAGAAGTTCAATATTTTACATAGAGGTGAGTAGTTCCAGAACGAACTATTGCATTTTGTCAAGTTTTTAGTTCATAAATTGTCATTAGATTAATTAGTTCCCTTATTTGATATCTTTCGTTGTTCTAATTTCGAAGCAAATAAGAATATGCTTCGTTAATTGTCGGTCATTTTTCAAATGGAAACATACTCTCGTCAATGCATTTCCCAAATTGTTTAGATTTTTTATACACCAATGAAAGAAGGAACTAGTTCCATTTTACAAAGGAACGACAATGATTTATCTGATCAATGAACTACATTGCCAAACTCTAATTTGACTCCACCGAGCTTCAAACTATATGACAATTAATGTGATCTTCGTTGCCCTTTCCTTGACAGTTGACTGAAGATATTTAAAGCTTTTAATGAGGTATGACCCCGTGGTGTCAACAATTGCCACATTGTCGCTTTTTGTTGGCACTTAAACCTGGACTAGGTTCTTCGTCCATAGTTCCTTGTTTTTCTCCACATTAGAAATAATCTGCTGGAATGACATATAGCTATCAATGAACGCATTTTATATAAATTAACTATCATATGTTTATATATTTTTGACAAAGTGGTAGCATCTAAAAAACGAACGAGAATAAATGAAGAATATGGGAATAAAGAAACGAGATGACAAACAGGAATAAGATCAGAAAAATGAACTTTAGAAGCTACAGAACTGGATCTAGTTCATATCGTTCCTTTATCAGAATAGAGTTGTTCCATCTAGTGCTGTTAACTGATCGCTCTTTTTAGTTCAGCTCTTTTGAGTGAACTAGGTTGATCATCTAGTTCAGTAGTTCAATCTTTCGCAATTAAGCTCTTTTATTCGGCTGTTGTTTTAGTTCTGTCGTTCTTTAAATAGTTCTTCGCTCCCCGAATCGTTCAGTTGATAGTGTGCGCTTTTAGAAGATTATGTGAATAAAAACAATTTTACAATTATGTTTTGTTCAAATGTCATACACTTTTTTGGACCCATATGGCGAGGATATTTAACAAAAAGTCTTCAGAATAATTTATGGGCCTATAATGCGTGGATTTTAAAGAATATGTTTCAGAGTAACTTATAATGCGTGGGTTTAAAAAATAAGTTTCAAAATAATTTATGGATCTACAAGTCTTGGATGTGTAAAGAAAAGTTTCAGAAGAATTTAATCAAAAAATACTAAAAAAATATAACAGCCTTCATGGTTTACCTAAATAAAAGATTGGTAACCAGGGACCGAAAATAACAGTTATTTTTTAAAATGCGAACAAAAAAATCTTCATGTTAGAGACATGGGACACCAATAGTGTCATATACCAATAGATTTGTATTGAGGAGCCCATTAAGAATATTGAGTGATCTTGAGAAACACTTTCAGTTCCCATGTTAAGGATTATTTTTTAACGGAAAAAAATAAACGTTGATTTTTAACTGTTAAAAATGATTTTTGGAACTTTTATTTTTTCCGTCAAAAATAACAGTATTTTTGGGGTTTTTATTTTTTCCGTCAAAAAAAGTTTTTTTTGGGATTTTTATTTTTTCCGTCAGGAAATAAAATTCTTTTTATGTAAAGAAGTTTATACAACTTGTAATCAGTTATAAAATTACAATTTATAAATCTCTGTCCTTATTACAATAAGTGTACACATAAGTAATCAAGATCAAAGGTAAAAAATATTTGTTATAAATTTTTAAAAAATAGTCTAGTGTAACAAATCATGAATAATAATTAAAGAATCATTCCCCTGACTATTAGGTCAAAGGTTATATGACTGGTACCAAACTCTATATGTTTATTTACGTAAAAACAGTTTTATTCCCTAACGGGAAAAATAAAAATCTCAAAAAGAGTTTTATATTTTCTGACGGAAAAAATAAAAATCAAAAAAAGACTTTTATTTTTGACGGAAAAAATAAAAATCATTTTAACAGTTAAAAATCAACGTTTATTTTTTCAGTTAAAAAATAAATAATTAAAGTGGATTTTTTTATTTAGGTAACATAATAACAGTTATTTTTTACCTGATTTGATATAACTTATAACCGTTACGGTCCCTGTTGGTAACATATTTTACACATATGAAATATCACATGCAAAATAAAACGTTTCATTTAGACCAAATCGAATTAGGTCAGTGAAACGCTCATTTTGGAACTAAAGCGAACGATTATTCTCGTTCTCTATTTTGATGAACTAAATGGAATGATTTGTAAAATCTAGTTCATTCCCTCATTTCAGTGAATCGTTCTTTTGAACTAGTTCATTCTTGAACTGTACAACTTTACAGAATAGTTCCAATAATCTAGTTCGTTTCGGAACTACCCACCTCAAATATATACTGCACACGTGTGCAATATAAAATTTTCAAACAATTATCGGTCATAAGTGTGATTTTTGTAAAAAATAATTTCGAACAGATAACCATTCATCAATAAAATAATGTCCAGTTTTGTATAGAATGGTGTAGCTACAATACCCGAAATAACAATCCTAAAAGAGTAACAGGGTTCCCTACAAACAAATATAGTCCATTAAAAATGGGACACTTGCACTTAGTTGTGAATTAATTTTCAGAACATTCAAAACATTAACGTCCATAAATTGAATAGAAAGGGCTAGTTACCATATCAGAACCCAAAGAGGAATACAAATGTATCCGATTTTATTTGTTTTCCATATTTATATTACATTCTCCTAGAAATCTTTCCTCCCATTCCAGTTGGAATTAATTAATTTCAATAAAATAGATTTTCATTACCCTCTTCCTCAATTTAACGCCAATTGTTTTCAACTTTTGCATCTATCTTCGTTTTCCTGCAAGTTTCCTTCCTTGTGACAAAGGAAAAAAAATACTTTTCATTGGCTTTTATTTGAAGAGAAAAGTTTTTCGCCACTTTGATTTGGTTTCAATGAAAAACAAATAAATTTCCACACATCGTTACTCATGTGAGATTCTTAAGCGAAATTGAAAGCCACCTAAAAAACATAAGAAAATTCGTTCGTGTTTTTCCTTTTGCCTACAGACTATAGGTGTCATTTCGAATTACAGTCGTTTTGAGTATGGCTGAAACAAGTTGTAATGTTTGCAATTTTATTTTTCATTGGCGTTTAATAGCTGCATCAATGGCAAAACTTTGAACATTAACAGCTGTGTGAACAGAGGAAAACGGTAGTAAGTAGTTCGTGCACTTTACGAAAAGCCTTTAGGATGTGCACGCACGTCTCGCTGGTGGAGAGTTGCCAAGATGAAAGTGGTGGGAAATTTGCAGTAAATACATAGCTACAAACTTATACAAAAATTACAAAATCATTAGAAGGATGTTCACCACCTGATTAGATTGTCATAAAATTCTAGATTAATAAAATAGGTTCCTGAATCGAATTACTGAACAAAACTGATCAAAAATGAGTTTTTTTCTATATAACTGATAAGTAGAAAAACCTCAAGGACTATGGATGAATTTTCCTATAATTTGGAGTAATTGAAGCATCACTGACTGAATAATATCTGAAACGATTCATACTATGAAGAGGTCTATTACATCCTTCTACCATAAATCGTGTGCTCTATTGATTAGGTCGAAATATTATTCTCCGGCGAATTCATATCATTTTTTAGAAGATTATTCATGACTTCAACTATTAATTGCAGTACTTTAATATTTGTTTGTGTAGAGTATTCCTGTTTCCTTCCTCCCCTTCAAATTTCAATTCATTCAGAATACTTTTCCCAATATTTAAATTTCTTCATCTCCAGATTTTTTCTCCGCCATTATATTTCCATTACCTTGTTGAAAATAATCTGATTTCTATTGTTTGCTAAATCGTTTAAACAGATTTTCTCCCATCCTTACATTTCCACGAAAATTGGCAAGGGGAGCTGGGGTTGGTAAATATAATACTCCAATTTAGCCAAACAATCAAGAGGTATTTGAAGGAAATTTGCAAAAATGTAACAATTTACAGATTGCAGTGTTTTCCATTGTTGGGTTACTTATTTTTTTTGGGGTAATATGCAAATAAACAAGCTTGAAGTTGCTTGGTGGAGGGTGTTACCCTCATACACTGCTTTAAGAGGGTGGGAGTACTATTATCTCTTGCTGTAACATTTTTTGAGACTGATTTTTTTTCTTATGAACTGAAGATTGATTCCTATAAAGTGAAGTTTTTATTCCTATAGAAAATAAGCCTAATGAAGTGAGTATTTATTGATTTATTTTTCTATAGAAAAAAAGCCCTCAAGACCTATCATTGACTTTTCTATACAAACAAAAAAGATTCTAAAACAATGTTGACTGACTTTTGTCTTTACTTTTTAGCAAAAAACCTCAAAAATTAAAGCTTTACTTTTCCATTATCCTCAAGAACTTAGGAGTTATTTTTCTTCTTCATTGTTTATTGCAAAAATTACTCAAGAGCTAGGGATTGATTATTTTCTATAGAACAGAGGATTGATTTTTCAATAGAAATAATCTTTAAGAACGGATTATTGAATAAAAATTGTTAAAAATTAGTGGATTTTTTTCTCAATAACTGATGATTAAAAAACCCCATGAACTGCGGATGAATTCCTTTAGAAAGGAAGTCCAAAAGAAAATATGTTTAATTATACCTTACCTTCTATAGAAAATAATCCTCATAAAGTCAGGATTGATTTATTTTTTTATTCTGAAGAAAAAAACTCCTCAAAAACTAAATAATGATTTTTTCGATATAAAAAAAGGACTTAAGAACTTAGGAGTTATTTTTTCATTAAAAATCTTCATAAACTTAGAAGTGTTTCTTTTTCTATAGGAATAAATTACTTAAAAGCTGAGGATTTTTTATAGAACAGAGATTTGTGCAATAGAAATGATCTATAAGAACGGATTAATCAATAAAAATCGTTCATAATAACTGATGAGGGAAAAAAATCTCAAGAACTGTGGATGGATTTTTCTTATAGAAAAGAAATCCCAAAGAACAGAAGTATAATTATACCTTACACAACTAGGTAGTAAGGATATTGTAGATTTATGATTGGTCCTAGACCCCCATTTTAGTATACTGATCCGCGTCCGTCCGTCCCTTTGTCCATTATATGTAGAAAACACGATACAGGCCAAAGTTATGGACCGATTGCCAAAAAATTTTGCATCTATTACGAGTTGTGGTCAAAGAAGACCCCTGTTATTTGGTAATGATAGGCTAATATTTAGGAAATGAAATGAACCAAAAACTATATTTTTGTCTGTTTTTCTTCAGAGGTCACAATTATAAACCGAACATGAGCATGACTGTTTTAATTATAATTTGGGGATCAAGTGAACCCCGACCTTTGTTTGAAAAATGACAAAATTTGTATTCTTTAGTATATATTTATCCGGATGGACATCGAACTGAGAAAAGAATACATAATGTATTCAAGAGAAGTTTTTTCCCTTTAAATTGATACCAATTATAGTAGTGTGAAATACTTACATGTGTCTACGTATTGTGATATATATAGAGGGCGTTGATCGCTTTAAAATTTTACATGCAGTTCCAGTTATGGTCATGGATGACGTCATAACTTTTGGTGATGATCAGATAATATTTATGGGATGAAATGGACCGAAAACTTAATTTTGCGTTCTTTTCCTAGTCGATCTCACAACACATCACACGGGAAAGATATGCAAGAAATTTTTGTGTAAATGTCCGTGAAGATAAATTGTAAATTATCTTTGCAAAGACACAAACCACATGCACGGAGGGTTCCCAAAGGGTTAATTATAGACATGAATTTCAAAATATGGGGCTTATATATGGTCTTATATTTATAATCGTCTTTATAGATGTATATGATTCATAATTTTCAGCATTTAAAATCCTGAAACGCCAAATCACATCGATTTTGGCAGGAAGATGCGGCTAAAACCTTAAAAATTCCGAGAATTATGCGGTATCGTTATATGGAAGATTTAATATAAGGTCCTTTGAGAGGTACCCTAAAAAAGACCAATATATAGGAATTTATTTCACATGCTTCGGAATGTCCGATTTGGGCCAAATATACACCATTTTGTTGTATGATTTGTTGCCATTTAAAGTTATCTTCATATTGCATCTCTCATGGAAGTTCTACTCTCTATTTGCAAAAAACTGTAGTAATCATTTTTCGCAATCCTCACTCAGATACCATTTCTTTTAATCATTTTTTATTAAGAAATTTTGCAATACAAGAAAAATATGATAATCGCTTGGAGCCAAGCCCGGACTGTATGGCGGATGCATTAAAACTTCGCAACCAAGCTCCCGAAATTGCTGGCGTTCCTAACGATGTCCTGGTGGAACACGACACCTCTCCTGTTGGCAAATTCTGGTCGTTTCTTGTCAATTGTAAATGGTTTTAAACAGTTTTGTGGTGGATTTTTAGCTCATGGGAGATGTTACGACTGCAAACATGTCGGCCCACTTCGATAATTTTTCAGATTTTATCGACATTTTCGATTACCGGCCTACCTGTGCGAGGTGCATCTTTAACATAACAAATTGTTGAACGGAATCTACGAAACCAAAATTGCACAAAATTGGCAGTTACAGTATCGGAACCATAAACACCATTTACAATTTTAGCCGCTTGGCTGGCATTTTCGCCTTTGTCAAAGAAAAATTGTACAATGTAACGAATTTGCTCTTTGTTCACTTAAATTTTTAACACCTTGTAACTCACAACTGAATGCACCAAACAAAAAACAGCAAAATATTTTTTTATTGCGAAATGTTACCCTTTCAACGATTGATCGATACTTTACGAGAAATCTATCAGTACAGCCATCTGCCGAAAAAATAATGGATTTCTTTTTCCCCAACCTAATATTTACCATTATCTTAAAACCCGGAATGCCGAATTACTATTTATTTGGTGAGAAAATGAGGTTTAAACTTCAAAATACGATGAAGGAGATCGACTGTACATATGTATATCAACCTTCTAAAATTTGCAATGTCACTTGACTTAATTTGAATGTAATTCAATAATTCAAAATACCGAAAATATTGGGTGAAACCATTATATAGTTATGTATATCCAATTATCAATATCAAACATACCAGTAAAAAAAATGTAAATTCCTCTCTGTAATATTGCGATATCTATCGTGGATATGTCTAAATCGATGAATATTTTGAGGTATTGCAAACCGAATGACAATTTATGGGTATGGAAATTCTCCCAAAATTGGTGATTATTTTTCTATAAAAAATCTTCAAAATTTGAGTATTGGATACTGCTTAGCAGATGATTGATTTTGTTATAGAAAAAGATTCATTTTCCTCATTTTAAAAGAGATTAAATATGTCATATCGGAAAATTCTTTAGATCTGAAGATTAATTTTTTCGGAACGACGGATTGGCAGTTCCTATAGAAAAATCCTCAATACCTGTAATTGATTCTTCTGAACAAAGTCTGATTATTTCCATAGAAAACTCAACCAAAACTGAGGATATATTTTGTTGATAAAAAAATCTGAAGTGTCGAAGATTTATATAGTTTAGAACAATACTCCACCAATAAGGATAGATTTCTATATAGAAACAAATCGTTTTCGTATAGATAAACCCTTAAGGTCCGAGTATATTTGAAAGATCAGAGGAGTTTTGAAATTTTATAGACAAAAAATTTAAAAAATTTCATCAACTGATTTAAAATAAAACAAGTAAAAAAGTGTCAGTTGGTGTTGCGGACAGATATATACCCTCACCCTATGGTTTGAGGAGGAGGTATTCGGAGTTATACACAGGTTTTATTATTCGTTTTATATAGAAATATGTTTAAGGGGACGATTTTCCAAAAAAAAAAAAAAAAAAAATCAAAGTTCCGCCATTTTGTTAATTGTTATGCGAAGTCAATAATCCTAGTTCATGCGAGAGCCAGACATGTACACTTTCTAACACCGTTGAAATTTTCGGATTCCGATGTTCCAGTGAGGAGTTATCATGCCCGCCATCAAAAATAAGGACTTATCTTTGATCACAAAAAACAACAAGAAAAATTTGTTGTAAATTATTTTTCTTCCTATTTAAATCTTCAAATATATATGTGCAAAGTTACAAACCTTAACAAGCAATGGTTTTCATTTACCAGCCCATTTAAAATCTTAAAAAACAAAAAATCAAGTTGAAGGTCTTTCGGAAATTATGTTGATCAAATATATAATATTGACCATTTTTGTAGGATGTACCAGAGAAGAGGCCAGACGTGTCTCACCTTCGGACTTGATCTTGACTTGGTACAGATAACAGGTTGTGCAAAGCTTGGTTCAAATCGGGCATTCCATTCGCCTGTTATTGGATTTATAAATATTGAAAATGTTTACCCTTTGTGGGGGAGGTACCAGAAGGAGTGCATCTTCAAACATGCCAAAGTAATTAATATTTGCCCACATATGTTTATATACCCCGTAGAATGATACCCCCGAGTTTCAGGGTTTGGTTTTGTCTCTAAATTCACAACGATAACGATACCTTAGATTGTGCATAAGTGTCCCACTGTACAAAAAATCAATATCGGTCCACGTTTTGGGATATTGAGGGTTTTGCGTATTTGTGGTATCCCGTAGATTCCATGATGTCCTTGGAAAACATTGTCTGAATAGGTTTACTTATTTGCAATATTCCCTATATAAAAATTCATAAAATCATTCACTTATTGGGGCTGGTTTTTAGAAATAATATCTCAAGCACTGTGGACTGATTTTTTCTATTGAATACTAATTTCTTGAGAGAATACCATGCAGTATTTTTTTTAAATCCATGTTGTTTCATCATTCATCTCCAACTCCTCCTCCCCTTCCACCGGTATTAAATTACACACTTCAACTTATCAATTTTCCACCATATTCCTTGAAATCCTTAGAAAGGAATTAAAGTGGAAATACAAATAATAAATGTTTGCGGTTAAGCAGCCGTGAGATATCCTCTGTTTGTGACGTGCGTCTCAAGGAGTGCTAAAAAGAAAAAAAATACACCGACGATGGTAGAAACCATAAGATTGTCATTATCAAGAGGGTGGTTGGAACTTTTGCAAATTGTTACTCCACCAGGAAGTAGTTGGTCGGATGATAGATGATAGATTTAAAGTTGATTTTGCAAATGTGTGACATGCAGGTAGCCTTTAAGTGAAACTGATGCTCGTCTGCTTTTGTTGGTGGTAAATTTAAATTGTTTATTTTTCCGATTTAAATCAAGGGGAAGTTTGTGTACATTTTTGCAATTAAAATGTATTTTTAAATCACGAAAGTAAACAAATTGTCAATTTTTTGGAAGAGCTCAATTTTATCTATTTCACATATTCCGTTAAAATTTTGTTTAACTTATTTAAATTATCTTCAATCTGACTTACATATTCGCATAATTCAAGGACTTAGGGCCATGTGTAATTGTCATTTACATTGCGCTTGTCTTTTTATACTAAAACAAAAAAATGCATGTGTGCAAAATGCATTCAATAACTGTCACCATGACAAGGCAAATGCCTCCTCACGGCATTTGTCTCCAACATTTATGTCTAAGAAATGTTTTGCAAATACCATGAAGACACACCGACTGTGACTATGTCAAGATGTCAAGAAAGTCGTCTCCTCACTTTCTAGCTGCAAATGAAAATTAATGATCCTTGCCTCAGAGATAATCTACCAACGAAGAACCACAGATTTTTTATGTATCAAAATTGTACCTTTATGAATTGTTACAACCCCATACTTTTCCCTTCGCTAAGTCAATCCTAAAATGTCTGTAATGCAAAAATGTGTTGCATATTCACATTTCCTCATTGGCCCACTCCCACATTTTCTGAATTACAAAACAACACATGTCAGTTGCACAGCAATGTTCAGTTGAAAGGAAAATTTAATATCTAGTGGATATGGATGAGATGATGCAGTTGTAACCAATACCATAATTTGTAAACGGGTCTTTACGTCACTATTTTTCTACGGGAAGATGATTTAGAGTTTGTCTTTCGTAAATAAAAATTAATCGGTAATTTTGTAAAAAAAATTACTAAAATTAGGATATATTTGTGGTAGTTTAAAAATGTTAATATAAAAATAGGCTATTTTTAATAACAATATCTAAGAAGTAAAAATGTCTTTAAGTTTGGTCGGGCCGAACATTTTATACCCTTCACTATGGTTAATAGAAAAAAACTGACCTCGTCTCCAGATTCGCTCCAGTAGATGAACTAATTGCTATAATCCGTATAAAAGCGAAGTTTAGAAGCTCAGACGGAAGACAAAGATGAACAGACCAAAAACATTTTTTACGAGCGCCTAGAAACAGCATATGACCGCTGCCCCGGCCATGACATTAAAAGTATACTAGGAGATTTTAATGCAAAAATCGGAAGGGAAAATAGTTTAAGTCCCATCGTCGTAAAATTCCGCCCCCATGAAGAAACATCCGACAACGGCAGGAGGTTTATTGGCTTCGGGGCAGCAAAAAACATGGTAATAAGCAGCACCAGATTCAATAATCTCGATAAACACATGATCATGTTGCGATAGATGGAAGGCATTCATCCAGTGTATTAGAAGTTCAATCGATCCAAGGAGCGAATATCAATTCGGACCGCTACCTTGTAGCAGCCAAGGTTCGCACTCGTCTTAATGTAGCAGCAAAGATGCGACTCGACGTGGAAAAGTTGCAAACACAAAGTGCTATCCAGCGTGCTGTGTGAACGACTGAAGCCAATGGTCAAGACACTATTGACTAGATTTTCACTCTGCGCCAAATCCTGGAAAAGACCCACGAAAAACAGATCGGCAAATTCCACCTATTCGTCGACTATAAAACCGCATTCGACAGCTATCCGTTTAAAGTGTTTAAAGCCATGTCTGCGTTCGGCATTCCTGTAAAATTGATACGGCTATGCGGAATAAACTTGAGTGGGAAAAGGTCAGCAGTTAAAATCACAAATGACCTCTCGGATCCCCTCACACCGAACGAGGATTCAGACAAGGTGACAATTTATCGTGTGAACTGTTTAACATTCAGCTGGAAAAGGTCATACGAGATGCAAATGCGAATATTGCCAGCGGTATCAACCACCTTTGAACGAATTGAGATGGCAGTAAATGGCGAGAAAACCAAGCTGAAGACGTCCAGTAGACCCGGATCAACTGTGTAATTTGAAAACTACAGCTTCGAGGTATTGAACGATTTTATGTGCCTCGGTACTATAAAAGCAGCTTTGAAATCCGTAAGAGAATATTATTAACCAATAGATGTTACTATGGTCTGGGTAAGCATTTCTGTTCACAAAAGCAAGGCCACCTCTCGCCAGACAAACTCATACTCTAGCAGACGCTGATATTACATGGGTACAAGCATGGGTACTTTAGATTAGGCAGCTCTTGGAGTGTTTGAAAGAAAATTTCTCCGGAAGATCTATGGGCCGATCTGCTTCAACTGTGAATATCGTCGGACATCGACATTGGCAGACGGATCGAGCTGCAGCGACTACGTTGGCTAGGTCATGTTGTGAGAATGGATGAGGATTCCTCCACTCAAAAGGCATATAAAAGCGAGCAAACTGATGGTTCCCGCAGAAGGGGAAATCCACTAATCCGATGGAAAGATCAAGTAGAAGGCAACATCTCGAAACATGGTCTTTCTAATTAGATGAGATTCGCACAAGACCGACGCTCTTTGAAAGACTTTTTAACCCTTTCAGTGTCAAAAAATTTTTGTCGGAATAAAAATCTAAAATTTTGTATTTAAAATCATATAAAGGCACAGAGTTTAGAAAAAAACAATTTTTATTTTAACCCTCGGACAGTTTTGTCTGTCTTTCAGCAAAAACAAAAACAACAATTGCAACGGTACATAGGATAACCGAAAAATCGAAAAGAAAGAGAGTAATTTTAAATGTCGAATATATTCGACAAAAACACTGAAAGGGTTAAGCTCGGCTTATGGAACAACCGTTCTGTCACAAGAAATATCTTGTATTATGGTGACAATTGCTTGAAAATCAGACTGTGGGTCTCAAGAAAGAATCTAGGGAAATGAAAATTACTTAACTCCAAAAAAGGGAAAGCTCAAACGACAACAGAAGTTCTCCAGAAGATGTTATGTACATGAACTCAACCTCTGGGAATCGATAGTGATGATTGTTGCCGATACAACAATCTGGAATATCGGAAAAATACAGACTTTGTAGTGTAATGTAGGAAGGGAAAAATTACCCCACACTCAAGTTCATCAGTTACCAGAATCAGGTACTGGGTCGCGATCATCCTATTGTCATGAGTCTATTAAATCGCCAAACATCAAGTACTTTTTGGTGCAGGATTGATAAGTAATTATGATCACCAAAAATAGCCTTCAGCAATAGTAATAGATTATCCATTTCATGGGGCTGGAATTCCACGTCTGTCAAACTATGTTGTTAAACAATTTTTGTCTTTTCAGCTGAAAACAAAAATGGATCGCTTAACTATTTCACAACGTATACAAATTATCAAAACATATAAGAGGTTTACGTAATCGTCTAACTACGGGTATGCCAATAAACAAACCTGTCGTATTTAGGGTTATGAGAATTCTCAAGTAATTGAAAAGAGACCATTACATCCAGAAAAATCAGTGTCTGGTGTGTTCTTTGGTTTGAAGGTGTCATTGGACCATACTTGTTTGAATATGACTATGGAACGACTGTCATTGTCAATTTGGAACGTTATGATCACATGATAACCGACTTATTTTTCCTACTGTTGATGAATAAGTCTCGGAAAATATTGATTTCAACAAGACGGTGGCACATGCCATACAACGAGTCAATAGGGCGCATTTCTCGTCACAATACCATGTGATTTGACATCGTTAGACTTTTTTATGACCTACATTAAACTTTATAACAAAAAAAAAAAAAACATTATAAATAGAGACAAATATTTCCTATATTATAGGAATGGTGTTCAGAAACACTTTTTTGATATAGTATCTTGCACATTTTTTGTGTGACTCTTAAAATACTAACCATGTTCCCAAATGCAATTTAGACTTGTACTATCTACATTTTTTTTAATATTCACTGGATTGTATTTCATTTTATTTTAGACGTGGTGCACATAAGAAGTTTTTAGCTAGAATTTTCACTATATTTATTATTTTTAGAGGAAGCTTAAATTGGTATATAAAGTAAAAACATACCAAACCAGTGAGCGGAGCAGTATAGTCGGACGGGGCCGACCATATGATACCCTACACAACTACCACGAAAATCACACTTTCGGCGGTTCTATATTCTGAGCCTGGTCAATATTTCGTGATATTTGCACCCTTTTTACAGATTATAGATCAACAACTCCTATTTCTAAGTCTTGCATATTTTCCAAAATGTTTTTTTCTTGAAGAGAATTTTTACGCCATAGAATAAAAAATTGGTCACTTTAGGTTTTGGTTGATTTGACCCTCGGAAAATTGACCGATCATCATCTAAACAGCCGCTCTAAGTATTTGGTCAGATCCCCTTCACCTTGTAAAATATATCATGTTTTGTATATAATAATTGCCTCTAAAGCGACTAGAAAATCTGACAAAATTAAAGTTTTCGGTTCATTGCACCCCCTGAATGAAATCTCAACTTCACCGAAAACTATAAGCGTCGTCCTTGACCATAATCGGAACTTCATATACAATTTCAAAGCGATCAGCGATACATTTCCGTCCCCTAATGGAATAATAGTAATAATATGCACATAGTCACCTTCACTTAATTACGTATAACTCCCGCATCGGAGTATATACAGCCATATAATTGGTATCAATTTGAGGGTCAACAACTCATCATGGACATACTATCAACATCTCGAGTATATGTCCTTCAGGAGCAAGTATATACGTCCCAGAATAAAAATTTTGTAATTTTTCACACAAAAGTCAGGGTCCATTTGACCCGCTAAATATTGACCGATCTTTATCAAAACAGGTATGCTTATTCTTAGCCCCGATCCTCTTCTCCATGAAAAATTTCACGATGTTGCATTTCTTTCTATGTTCAGTAATAACAACTGTTTTAAAACTTCTTAACCTCCCTACGTACACTAACCTTGTTTTATTTATATCTATAAATTTTCTACGTATGCTACTTTTTCTTTTCTATGCATTCTATTCCACAAAACACCGTTTGAGAATGTGATTAAGAAAGAAAAGGGGTAAGGAAAAAGAAGAATTCCGACAATGACTTGAGGGATTTTCCTAAAATGACTTTTGGCTCAACATGACATCATTCTCGGTGATTTAAATATAAAGACTATCTCTCAACGTACGTATGTGGAAGTTCAGATGCATGTGCATATGTGTGTTTGTCTGTGGCAATGACAAAAAGTAACATTTGGCATTGAAAAAGGTTAATAACTAGCTGCTCCCCTAGCGATGTCTTCTTTGTCATCGTTCATTGTTACTGCGATGACATCCTGCAGCCATGGCATGGTATGACTTTACATACACCTACAAAAAACAGCAATAATATTCCTAGAATACATGCTGATAATGCCATTTTTGGGGAAGAGTATTTTCCTCTGAACAAAATTTGCTCAATATTTTCGGTCACCTTAGAATGTCGAAGGGGGAAAAAAGTGCGACAGCAATACCATAATATGCATTCTTGCTTGACAATCTGTTACACTTGAATTACAGGCCTAGCAGTGGTTAATGCTCATCCATGATGTGGGTATGTGTGGTACTTATTTTCAGTTGTAGCATCCTTCAACGCATTCTCTGTTTGTCTACGCAAATTTGTGTTATACCGGTATTTTTTTACTATGGAGGGTAGTACTATAAGTTATGGCGCAATTTGACACCTTCACCATTAAATTAGTCATTCCGTTTGTAACCCGACAAATAGTCGTCGTACACCCTGTAGATTTAGCAATGCCCGATTGTCTGACTAGTGATATAACGTACTAATTGTATCGGACCATTTCCAGAATTTTTGAAATATTAGCCATAATCTTAATCTTAAGAGGTTTAGGAACATATTTGCTAAAAATTGTAAAGCTCTGACAAAACGTGGACTTGCTTTGTCACAGCTCCCATACACAGGCCCCGTCTAATTTTCAACAGATCAGACTGTTTTTGAAATTCATTTTTCTTGGCGGTTAGTGAAGTTTTTCGGAGAGAATTTTCTAAGCAGATCCTGTTTTTGACATAGGCTCTATATAAATATCTCAACCGATATGCTGAAGGTCCAAGCCGAATTATTCGGATACAAATCCTCCAGACATGCAGGTCCATTTTGAAATACTCTCCAAATGATACACTTCCAAAACATTGTTTTTAAATGCATCTGGCGATGAACATCGTAGGCTACCGAACTTGTCATACCCTCCAAGGTGAGATTCAATGTCCGTCAATCTGTTGAAATCACATACATTGCTACTAGTCCTAAGATGTTTGGTATTGAAAATGGGATATATCGGTCCACTCTTTAGGCTGGCTCTCATATATGGATACCTCTAATATTATTTTGGAGTTTGAGCGCGTTTTACAACCGAATTGGCTTTATATTGAAATTTTCTATTCTCGATGGATAGAAAAAAAATCCTTACAAAAATTATGAATATTGGTCCATGATTCGGGGTAGTCTCCATAGAGCTGTACACCCGTTATACGGTATTTTTGTGACTTTTGACAGGTTTTTCAACCAAATTGTCTCCAATTTGATATGTTGCTCCTACCTCTTGATATTTTGTGGTAGGCTTTTTAGAGGGGAACCCCTCTTATTTCGGTATTTTGGGGACTTTGAGAAGGTTTTTCAAACGCATCGATACTAATTTGATATTTTTAGTTCAAATGGAGTGTCAAATCTTCCCACTAAAATATTAATATTGGTCCATGTTTTAGTATAAGTTCCCTTCTAACATTACCATCCTTATTCCGACAATTTAACCACATTTTCCCACCTACTTATTTACTTAGCTGGCTCGAGGTACCAGCTAAGTAAACTTATTTACATAGCTTGCTCCATAACCCGATCTTAAAAAGATTTCCAGGCGCGTCGATCTACTGCGCAGATTTTCCAATTTGGAAGACCACGCTTTGATATGTCATCCTCCACTTGATTTTCCCACCACATAAATTGTAATTTCGCCTTACGAAATTTTGAATGCTGACATACGCATGTGCAGAAAATTAGTAGTTATGTCGAGGTTTGGATATATAAAAGTACCGCCCTATTTTCGCTGTTTTGAAGGTTTTATTCGTATTCTCCTCTTGAAGTGATTGTAATTTGCTACTTAAGACTATTGTGGGATGAAACACATTTATATTATTGTGGGGTGAAACACATTTTAGAACTCCGTAAAAAGAGGGCCCATTTTTTTATTGCTCTCACGCAAATGCCCCACTTAATTTTATTTATATATACATATTTTTTCATTTTCCCAAATATTAAGGAGGGTATAAAAAATTCGGGACGGGCGATCCTAACGACTTGTTTCTTGATGTGCGGGAATAATAAAAACCAGTAAGGAAAGTAGTAAAGTCCGGCGGGGTCGACTATATGATACCTTTCACCAACAGATGAATGCTAACAGACGTCGAGTTCTGCAACCTATACTAAATTTTTCATTTGTTCAGATATAGGGTTGCTTCTTAAAATGGGACAAAATTACCATAACTCGGGAGAAAATATATATGTAGAAGCTATATCAAAATCTGAACCGATTTCAATGAGAATGGCAGAGATTAACTTATACTAACTACAGTTTATTGTACAAAATTGTGTGACAATCGGACAAACTTTGGGTCTTTAGTGCACAATGCATACAAAATCGGAAGAAAAAATATATAGGAGATATATATAAATCTGAATCGATTTTCAGGAAACTTTACACACATCACTCCAGACTCATTTCAGTACACTATGCCAAATTTTGTGAAAATCGAAATATGTATAGAGACTTTGGTACACCATTTACATTAAATCGGACGAAAATTTATATAGGAGCTATATGTAAATCCAAACCGATTTTCACAAAACTTAACGTGCACTATTCTAGACTTAATTAAGTACGATATGCCAAATTTCGGGCAAATCAAAAGATATATAGGGACTTTGGTACACCATTTACCTTAAATCGGACGAAGATATATATGGGGCTAAATCTAAATCTGAACCGATTTTCAGGAAACTTAACACACATCATTCTAGACCTAATTCATTACGCTATGCCAAATTTCGTGCAATACGATAGATATATAGGGACTTTGGTACACCATTTACCTTAAATCGGACGAAAATATATATGGGAGCTATATCTAAATCTGAACCGATTTTCAGGAAACATAACACATATCATTCTAGACCTAATCCATTTCGCTATGCCAATTTTCGGGCAAATAAAAAGATATATAGGGACTTTGGTACACCATTTACCTTAAATCGGACGAAGATATATATGGGAGCTATATCTAAATCTGAACCGATTTTCAGGAAACTTAACACACATCATTCTAGACCTAATTAATTACGCTATGCCAAATTTCGTGCAAATCGAAAGATATATAGGGACATTGGTACACCATTTACATAAAATCGGACGAAAATATATATGGGAGCTATATCTAAATCTGGACCGATTTTCAGGAAAATTAACACACATCATTGTATACCCTATTCATAACGCTGTATCAAGTTTCGTGCAAATCGAAAGATATATAGGGACTTTGGTACACCATTTACCTTAAATCAGACGAAAATATATATGGGACCTATATCTAAATCTGAACCGATTTTCAATAGGGTTCGTCCTTGGGCCAATTAAGTGACCTGTGCCAAATTTCATCCAAATCGGATCATAAATGCGACCTGTACTTTGTTAACAAAAATACATGGACGGACGGACATGTATACATTGACTCAGAAAGTGATTCTATGCATATTCTCAAAAGGAACCATGGGTCTATCTCGATTATTTTTGCCTGTTACAAACATATGCACAAAGACATAATACCTGTACCACAGTGTGGTGAAGGGTATAAAAATAATATGGCTTCAAGTCAGAGCTGCGTGGCAGATGATCATTCAATTTCTCGCCTGGGATGTCAAAAAGGTTCTGGTTTGAGACGATGTGTTTTCTCTTGTTTGTTTTTCGAATTTCTCCTAAGACCTAATGCAAAGAAATTGTGGTGCATCACTCAGAATTGACCGCCGTACATTTACCCATGAATAGTGTTCTGAAAGTGTTGCCAATGTCGGGATTTCTGTACTTTATGAATGCAATTCATAAAAATTTAAATACTATTACCTTGTCACAGGTGGTGGTGGTCGTGGTGGTAGAGAGATGTAACATGAGCGCAAATAGGAGCAAAAGAGAAAAAGTAGGAAAATAGTTGTGATATTAGTGAAGTGTTTACAAATAATAGCTTTCTCATTGTTATAAGAATTTTTGTTTGTATTCTAAGCGTGGTACATGAATGAAATTATGAAAATATACATTAACATTTTTTCTGTGTAGAGTTTATTCTATAGTAATGCATTTTCTATATATATATATATATATATATATATTTTTTTTTAAATGTACATTAAAATATAATTTAAAATATTCTAACGTTTTTATTTTTCAATTTCTCTTTACAGCTGAATAAGGTAAGTGTTCCTCTTACATAATTAACCAAATCTTCTCCTACACTGATAATACCACAACACACATTTGATTCCCAATACTGCTTATTTGTCTAACACAAATTTATCCTTCATCCCTCAACTCACTTTTAATCAGATTTGTTTTGATTTTTTTGTCTGCAATTGTTATTTGCCATATTGTAATGCGTAACATTGTTGTTGGCTTGCTTAGTTAGCAGGAAATTTTGATAAATTGCTTTTATTACCTTTTGGCAAATTGCGTAAGCGTGTCTGTATATATGTCTGTTTAACTGACTGACTGTCTGTCTGCCTGCATATATTTATTCGTATGCCATAGTAAATTGTTATTATTTATACCTATTGAATGTAGACAGGAGGAATATCTCCAAATTCATCAATGTGTGCGAGTATTGTTGAATTGTTTGATTTATACGTATGTGTGTATGTGAAGATGAGCAGGACGTCATCTGTATAAAGTAAATCAAGATAAATGTTACAGGATTTGGTATATATTTGATATGTGTGCGTATGTGCGGCAAGTGTGTTTTTATGATATTTGTCAAAATAATGAATTGAGTTTAGATGAATTTTTACAATTAATTTTGTGATAAAAATATAGTCTCGTAGACATAATTATTTTAATAAATTATGACTAATGCTACTTTTATTAAACTGTTGCTAGTTTGACGCGATTAAGTTTGTGGAAACTTGATTATTACGTTCAAATGTTATCAGTGGCAGTGAAAAGGACTATTTCGGTGGTACAGGTGATTTCCTCATATGAAGGAGGTGCTCTGATATGTCCTTCTTTTTTTCGTTTCATTAACAGCAACAGTTGTTATTACTGGAAAGTTTATGAGGCTGGAGGTACTTCAAAAATTAATTTCAAAAAAATTGCACATTTGAACAAAAACTCGCAATCCGGTGTCATATTGTGATGAGTTTTTGACCAAGATTAGATAATCTCTATATATATAAAAATTACGTGTATGTTCGTGATCGCTAAACTCAAAAACTACTGCACCGATTTTACCAAATTGTATATACAGCCTCTTTGGGGCATGAGGAGTGTTTCTGTGTAGTTTGAAGTTCATCCGACATATGACGCAATATTTAGTTTCTTTTGTGTTTTTGCACCGTAACTCAAGAACTACTGCACCGATTTTGACCAAACTGTTCTATGGGGCGGGAGAAGTGTTTCTGTGTAATTTGAAGTTCATCCGACAGATGGCGCAATATTTAGTCTTTTGTCTACTACACCGATTTTGACCAAACTTTATGTATATATTCTATGGGGCGTGAGGAGTGTTTCCGTTTAATTTGAAGTTCGTCCGAAAGATGGCGCGCTATATATTTTCGTTTCGTTTTGCCCGATTAGAGATTGGGTACTTATCGACGTTAAGTATTCCGACACCAATTCATACATAACCTGTTTTCGTGAATATCGCGTGGGAGTGAAACGAAAAAAATAATAACTTATCAAACTGAAGTAAAATTAATTTAAATCTACTTATAAAAATGATTTTGAGAACGGCGGGACCGTAATTGAAGTGGGAAGGTTTTTATAAAAGACAATTTTTAGAAAAATACGCAAAAATCTTGAAAAAACACAATTTACAGAGAAGTTTCTTACCCTACATGAAATACCGAATTAAAGGTAACATATAGGGTAGTTGTTACTACTTAGCTAGCTAAATTGTTGAGGCATTTGTTTCAGGCTATGATTCAGGTTTATGCTATGTGTTGATTTTATAACATAGAACGAATCTTGAGCTTCTCTTGAAAGATGCTAAAAAAAACCAAAAAACCTAAATTGATGCAATTTTGATACGGCAAAACAACGTTTGCCGGGTCTGCTAGTATCTTATATAATCTTCGGGAAATTTAGCAAAAGCAAAAGTTTTGCTTCTGCAGCCCGAGTAGTGTTTCAAAGTTTTGGTAATGGTTTCATCCAATATATGGACCACAGAGAAAAATTATCGTTCTTTTAGGCATGGACTGAAGCAATTTGAAGCGTCCAATGTCGTTTATCTTCAGGGGCATTGTAACGACAGATTTCTCCTTAGGCTGGAGTATGCTCGTCGGGGCCCACGGTTCGCAACAGAAAAATCTGTTCCAGGTGCAAGAGAGAAAGAGAAATAAGGGTGTTTTTAGTTCTACCCATGGTTTATTCAGTACTAATTTTATACACGAAGAAAACTTAAGCCCGAGATGTGATTGGTAGCTTTGCCATCCCTCGAAGTCGAGAAGAGGATAAGTGTTCTTAGTGAGAAATGTAATGGGATACTAGGATTCCGAGTACTGGGTAAGTGTACTCTCACAGCAGTTGGGATTCTGATTGTTCAAATAAGTGGGACTGTTGATGAAATATACTACGGGATTTAATGGAAAGATACCATAGCTCTCTAGCAAGGACTAGAAAGGATTCTACTGCAAGGTACCTTACTAAGTACTTAAGCAAGTATACGGGAGGATTCTACCACAAAAGAACTTAATAAGTACTCCAGCAAGTATACGGAAGGAATTTAAGGAGGATTCTAATCAGTCAAGGTTACAAATGAATTCTACTGCAAAAGATCACTCAATATGTATTCAAACAAGGATACAGTAGGGTTCTACAGCATGAGACCTTTATAAGTACTCAAGAGGCTGCAATATTCCTTAAATAAGTACTGAAGAAAGGATACGTGAGGAATCTACAGAAGGATTATACTCAGCAAGGATACAAAAGTATTATACTGCAAGAGACTTTAATAAGTACCCAAACAATGATATGGAAGGATTCTACTGCAAGAGACCTTAATAAGTACTCAAGCAATGATATGGAAAGATTCTACAGCAAGAGACCTTAATAAGTATTCCAGCAAGGATATTGAGGGATAATACTCAGGTAAGGATACGAAAGGATTCTACAGCAAGATACCTTAATAAGGACTCCAACAAAAATTCCGAAGGATTCTACAGGAAGATCCCATAATAATACTCTAGCAAGGATTCGGAAGGATTCTTCTTAGGCAAGGATACTGGACCTTAAGAAATACCCAAGCAAGGATACGAAATGATTATACTTCATAAGTACCCCAAGATTCTACTGAGGCAAGGATATGGGAGGATTCTGCAGCAAGATACCTTAATAAGTACCCCAGCAAGGATACGGATGGATTCTACTCAGGCAAGGATACGAAAGGGTTCTACAGCAAGAGACCTTAATAAGTACCTAATGAAGGATATGGGAGGAGTCTACAGCAAGATACCTTAATAAGTACTCAGGCAATGATACGGAAGAATTCTGCTGCAAGTCACCTTTATAATTACTCCAGCAAGGATACGGAAGAATTCTACTCGGGCAAGGATATGACAGGATTCTACTGCAAGACACCTTTATAAGTACTCAAGCAATGATTCTATTAAGGCAAGTATACGAAAGGATTCCTTTTGGGAATAGAGTCCAGGATAAGTACCCTAAGCCGGCTGTAAAAAATTGTCAATGTGTTTGTTTTCGTGGTCCGGATCAAATTAAGATTTTTTGAATGTCCATCTCATGGTTGAGGGTATACAAAGTTCTATTCCTCCGAATCAAATTACGTCTTTACCTGATATATTTATTTTATCATATTTTGAGTCAATGGAATGTTTTCATTTTATTTCATTGTCAATTTAGAAGAAGGAGAAATATAAAGGATATAATCTCTCCACGGAAGCTTACTCATAACGGCACAAGGTCTGTGGCAAAGAATATGCATCTATTTATGTGCATACCTAATCTTAATAATTTCCAAAGAATTTCTTAATAAAGATCTCCTTCCCCCAATATTTCTCTAACAAGTCTGATTGATCCACTCCACATACTCACCTACGCTCAAATGAAAACAATTTAAAAATGTTTATGAAGCACAAATTTTCTAATTGCTTTCAAATAAATTTCATTTAGCCAAGATTATGTCGCCCCCAACACTGACATTCGTGTTCAATGATGTTTACTTCAATCCTTTCGCTTTGTCCAATGTACCAATTTGCAGGCTGATGGCAACAACAGCAATCCTTTAAGGGAACCCCCCCCCCCCCCATTCTCGATTTTTTTATTTTTAAGATTTTAAATGGGCTGGTAAATGAATACCAATGCTTGTTAAGGTTTGTAACTTCGCACATATATATTTGAAGATTTAAAAAAGAAGAAAAATAATTTACAAAAAATTTTTGTTGTTGTTTTGTTGTTGTTTTTTGTGATCAAAGAAAAGTCCTTATTTTTGATGGCGGGCCTTATTTTTGATGGCGGGATAACTCCTCACTGGAACATCGGAATCCGAAAATTCCAACGGTGTTAGAAAGAGTACATGTCTGGCTCTCGTATGAACTAGGTATTGACTTCGCTCTAAAATTAACAAAATGGCCGAACTTTGAAAAAATATTTTTGGAAAATCGCCGATTTTTTACCAAAAACCAAGTTATAAAATAAGGAAGATCTTCACCGATTGGTTTTATCCTAGTTCATACGATAGCTATACACTCACAGAGAAACGTGTAAAAATTTGAAATCGATTGGGTTATTAGTTTTTGAGTTATCGTGCCCGCCATTCGCAAAAAAATGTTTAGAGAAAAACGCGTATAAAGTTTGAGAAGCCCTTCAGCCGTCACTTGATGCTGACTCAATAAATCGGCTATATCTTCAAGAGTTCTTCAGATTTTTACTTGAAATTTTGCAGGGACATTCTTGAATTAGTGTAGATTGGAATTAAGTCAACAAAAATTTTGACCCCGAGAATGGGGGGGGTCCCCTTAAGCCACAAAGTTAACACACACCGAAAAAAAGATTAACATTGTATTGCCTTGTTTGCAAAACAGTAATGGGAGC